>NC_088783.1:14433641-14738437 GCF_958450345.1 Calliphora vicina | reverse complement strand
AGTTTAGGAATCTCTGCCCCTTGGACTATGTAGCAGTATATGTTTTTAGTCTTATATTGTTTAGTATACCCTGGATTGTTATTCCATATTATTGCAGCTTGTTAAACAACTATAGTTTATGTGGCCCCTACACATATACTATTGTTTTATTTTGTTATTTTTTTTTATTTAGATATTTGCTGTTGTTTTGTTTTTTTTGCATTCTATATACTCCGATTGTTTTCCATTATTACTCAAGTACATGCAAACTCTTTCTAGCCTCGTTCAAAAGCAACTACTACCAGAAAAAAAAAACTGTAGAAAATTAAAAAAGGAAGTAACATTTTCTTTTTCCCAACATACAATAAACGTGTAGTCTTTAGATATTACAATACACATGCTTGAATCCGCTTTACCCCTCCACTGACTTCATCACTCTGGTTCAAATGTTTAAAGTCTCTGGTAACAGTAGTAGCAACCCAGAGTATGTATATTAGGGATTAGTGCCCATGGATAACGTACGTTAACACAAGATAAACTTATAGAAACATAAAATCTGCTTAGAAAATATATATATTTTCCAGCAAACTCCCCTGCCTCTTGGTTGTAGTGTGTGTTTGTGTCTATTTAATTTTGAAGTTGGTTGCTATTTTTTGCTTCTTCTGGTTTCATTTTTGTCATCTGTTTTAAGAGGGCCAGAAGTGTACTCTAGTGTAAAATGTTTATTGTTGTGGATGCAACAGCAACATTATCATCATCAACAGCAGCAACAACACTGGCAACAGCATCATAATTTCTTGTACACATGTGAAGTGATTATTTCCGCAACCAGGCATTTGTATAATTATTTGTAATTTACCATAATTTATGTATTTAATTCTTTTTTGCTGTTTTATTTCTCATAATAGTTATTAAAATATTAAGTGTGGTTTATTTGAAGGTTCAGAAGTGACATGATTATTAAGCAAAAATGTAATATTAAGCAAAAGATAATGAGAAGAATGCATAAATACATAGTAAAAGTAAGAAAATTTTGTAAAAAAAAGTATGATTTTGTAGCACTAAAAACAATACCGAATTAAATTTCTTTAAATATATGATGTTTACAGGAAATGTTGAAAACTATCCCATTGTAATGACCAGGGAAACCGGAAATATGCTCTAAAAAAAGCGCTTTAAATATGCAGTAAAAACTTTAAAATATGCTCTTAAAATTTTAAAAATATGCTCTTAAAAAAACAAACTTTTACATAATTTTTAACCAAAAAATATACTTTTACTTAAAAAATCAATACAATTCATTTCTAAAAAGGTAAAGTAACATAAAATAAACAAAAATAATAAGAACAATCTTATATATCCTTCACCAAATTATACTTCAAAATTTTAAATATTTTTAGGTAAACAAAATTTAATTTTTTTTACAGTTGTTTTTTTCATTTTTTGGAAAAATTTTTTTTGATTAATATTTTAAAATTAAAATTTTTTTTTTTTTTAAATTTTTCAATTTTTTTTTTGTTTTTTCAATTTTTTTTTGTGAAAAAAAATATTCGGGTTAAAAAATTTTTTCCGATTTTGACCCATTGTAGGTCCAACTTACTATGGTCTTATATACGTCGTTGCAAATGTCTTTGAAATATCTTTCATTAGATATCCATATTGTCTATATTAATGTCTTAGTAATCCAGATATAGGTCAAAAATAGGTCAAAAATCGAGGTTGTCTTGGTTTTTTCCTCATATCTCAGCCATTTGTGGACCGATTTTGCTGATTTTAAATAGAAAAATTCTCGAAAGCATGTCTGCCAGAATTATTGAAGATTTGGATCCCGAAGATATATGGGGTCTTCAGAAAATTGATTTCAACAGACAGGCTGACATGGCTTAATCGTCTCCGCTATCTATAAGGATCCAGAATATATATACTTTATAGGGTCGGAAATGAAAAATGTAGAAATTACAAGCGGAATGACAAACTTATATATACCTTTCTCAGGTGAAGGGTATAATAAATACAACATAAAAACAATAGGAACTTAAGCTATCAAAAGGCCTCGAGAGGTATTTTTTGATGATATTTTATATAAATATAAAGTCACTTCTTCAATTACGGTTATTATTGCAATAAATTACAAAATATTGACTTAAATTTTCAAATAAAAATCGTTGTTTATAGGATCTGAAAACATTTTTATACATAGAAAATGTTCTTTCGACATCAACTGATGTTATAGGAGCAAATTTAAATTTAACACTTAGAACGGTTAAGTTTGAATTAGAACTAAAATTTGATATTTGGATGGCGCTATTATTAAAATAGTGTTTATTTTATATTAAAAAAAGCCACCTATTTCACCTATTTTCAATTTTGAATTTTAAACAAAGGAAGTAAAAACTTGTAACACAACAGCGAAAAATAAGTAAGACAAAATTTGTTTTTGATAAAGTCAAAATATGCTATTAAACAGTAAAATATCCTCTAAAAACGCAAAAATATGACATAAATATGCTCTTGAAACAGATATATGCATTTAAGGGTAAAATATGCAAAAATATGCACTAACAAATCGATGCTAAAAGTCTTAAATAGTTCTGAAACGTGTCTTATCTTATCCATGTGCTCATTAGACTCACCAGAAAAAAAATGCATTTTCATATTTTGGTTTCCCTTGTAATGACCAATACAAGTTGGAAAAAAAAAACAATTGCATCGAAACCAGAAAAATCTGCAAAAATTAAGCTGCATATGTATATAGAAAGCGAATTGAAGATCGGATATGAATGGCCCTTATTTTGCACTTTCTCGATTTTCAGTGATACCAGTTTCAGTTTATTAATTAAATTAAGAGAAAAAAGTGGGGCAGAACCAATTTTTTGGAAATAAATCTGGCATTTCTAAACGGCTCCACCGATCGGGATAAAATTTGACGTGGGCATAAACAAGAAGTATTCGAGTTGGATCCTACAAATGATCCAGGGGCGGCGTTATGGGGGCTAAGATTTCAAAAGATTTTTATATTTTTGGAAATTGCTCGGCTAGGTTTTGCGCATGCTATTTATATTCTCTTATAATTTCCGAGTTATAGACATTTCAAAATTTAAATTTTAAAATTTCTCCAAAAACTAACAACACTTTTTTGTTGTTAGTTGTACAACTAAATTAACGATTCAGAGCAATATCGATTATTGATAAAAAATTAAACCATTTTCAATTTAAAAATACAGAAAATAGTAGATGTTGTGCTTTTTTTAAGCGAAAAGTGACTTAACTCTTTTTTTATTATATAAAACATTCTTTAAGAGCATATAATAACAATTTAATGTTTTTATGTAAGATATCATTACGGAGAACATTATGGTATAAAAACCATGTTCTATTTTTCGAATTTTGTCGCCTCTACCCCCTTCGAAATTTTATCTTTTTTTTTATCAAAACTTCAACTCTGGGCAACATGTTATAAAATCCCAAAACCGTGATCAGAAAACGGAAGGCAGGCTTGGAAACCTTGGTGTTTTCTCTATTTATCCCCAAAGTATTTTCAAAGCCCTGAAAGAAATGTGGACCTTATGAGCAAAATTGTAAAAAATTAAATTTTTGGGATTTTCGCTCCAATTTTTAGGAATTGCGGGATTCCCTTTGACCTTTTTTACACTTTGTTATTTAGAATGGCAAATTAAAAAAAACGTTGAAATTTTTATTGAGTTTTGTTAATAAATAAAGATTTTATTACATATTTATTAGGATTTTTAATAACCGGTTATAACCGGTTTTTTGGGTTTTTCACCTCGAATAGCCGGTTTTTTTAAAAGTGTGCTTTTATGAGTTTTAGTGTATTAAAAACTATAAAAAATATTTAAAATCCAAAAAACTTTTTTTAAACAATATTTTCGAAGATGTCACAAGCGATCTGGAAAGCTTAATATGTCTTACAAGTACACTGAGAAATATTTCAATGTCTAGCTTTATAAAAACAAAAGAAAAAAATCGAGATATTTTTTTTGGCCAACGTAGTTGTTGACATTTGCAATTAAATAAAATTCATACAGGCCTGTCACATATTTTGTTCGGAATGGTTTCAATTCAGTAGCTTTTATTCCGATCGATTTTTTTTTGTTTTAGGTTCTTCAGATTCCAAATTCTTCAAAATTCACAAAAAATAGTTAATAATTCTGTATTTCTGATTTTAATATGAGAACGACTTTAATATTAAAATAAAAATTAAGTTTTTCGTACAGAAATTGATTAAAATTTTAAGAAAAATAAATAATTACAAATAAATATCAATTCCACTTTGAATACTGAAAGTGGTTTCCTTCCGAAAGAAATTTTCGTTTTACATTTTCTGAAGAAGCAAAATGCGGTATTAATTCCACTTTCGATCGAAATGGAATTCTGTGACAGGCCTGATAAAATATCAACTACTCACTTTTAGAAAAAAATAAATTTAAATTTCAGCATTGTTCAAATTTGATTCGAAGACCTTGTGAAGGTTAAAAGAAATAATCAAAATTAGAATTAAAAAATTTTTAAGCATTTTAAAAAGGCTTGTTTTTTGTTATATGATCTCATTTTTGTTGTGTTATGTTTTTCCATGAACTGTTATTGTCTTAATAACTATTATTTTAATAAATAAATCTTTTTTTCTTGTTATATCTATGCGTTTCAATATTTTTCCATAAAAACCGGTTAACCGGTTATTATTAAAAAACCGAAACTGGTTTATATTAAATTGCAATTTTTCGAAGAAACCGAAAACCGGTTTTTAAAAAATGTCGAAGAATCGATCACCCTAATATTTATTAAGTTTCTAAAACTAAAATTTGTATAAAAACTTTAATATGAATGCAAATATTAGGAAGAATTTAATCCACATTTATTTCCAATTAATTTTTTTTTTTGTCTTACAAAAAAGATTTCAAGTCAATATCTAAATTAGATTAAAAAATATGACGTCTTTCAAAAATATTGCAATTTTTCAATTCAATTACTATAATATACTCTCTCATTTCGGTGAACACAATTGCTTAGATACACATAAGGTCCTGCTAAACATCATCAAAGTTTAGGGTTAGTCTTCCTTAACAAGTGTGTTCTTATTAATTGTTTTCTAAATCCTTAGGTTTTACAAACAAATATGTATTATGAAGTACTTTGTAAGTATATTTTTTAAAATCATGTTTCCATATTCAGGTTTTTTATTATTATGACTTTTTATTATTTCGCACAATAACTTTATGTTCATCAAATTAAATAAGTTTTAAAGGAAAAGGTGAGGGGAAAGTTACATTAAGAGTGTAAACGAAAGATTACCCAGTAGTTCTACAAGTCGTCAATGTATTCCCTATAGACAGGATTTTTTAATAATATCTGATAACTTGGCTGACTCCAATTTATGTGCTCTTTGTAGTGCAGATAGTAGTCATTTGGTCACTTCATACATCCCAGTAACACAGTGAAGTCACTGTTTAACTTTTTATACCCACCACCAAAAAAAGATGAGGGATATCTTAATTTTGTCATTCTGTTTGTAACGCATCAAACTATTTGTGACAGACCCACTGTACTATATATATTCTGGGTTCTCATACGATTATAAGACGATCTAGCTATGTCCGTCCGTCTGTCTGTCTGTTGAAAACACGATAGGGCCCATACGATCTAGTTGGCTGAAATTTTCCACAAATACTCTCAGTTGATAAGGTTTGTTTGGTATTGAAAATGGACAATATCGGTCCATGATTTCACCGAGCCCTCATACAAATGTCCTACCGGAATACTGTTTGAGCAGTCATAAATATGTTGATTATGCGACAATCCTGATAAAATTTTACACACATTTAACCAGCTATCAGACATCAGATAGGTAATTCGGGACAGTCATCCAAAACAGCTGGGTGAGAGAGAAAGATAGAGTGTGTGTTAGTGTGTGTGTAAGCAAATTGAAGTTGTACTCACTCGTATTACGATTATTATGATTATTGTCTTTGAAGTGCAATTTCCTGTTGTTTTGCTTTTATTGCCGTACTTTTTTCGGTTGTTATTGTTATTGCGGTACTTGTTGTAGCTTTTTAGGGTCCTTTTTCATTTACAGGTTCCCTTGTTCGTTTGCTTCGCTTCGGTTTATAAGAGTTTATTTTAACAAATCTACATTTTATTACAAGTATTTCTACACACAATCTCGTTGTTCGTTACAGCTTCTATAATAAAAACCTGTTAAAAATTTTTACCCAAATTTTTTTTTGGAAAATCATTTAAATTTAAAAGAAAAACCTTGTTATTTTCAAGTATTGTTGTTGATTTTTTGTTTGTTTTTGTTTTTTGTTAATAAGTACAATTTATTTAATATTTTTTCACAAGCCAATGTAAAGTATTTCTCAGTACTAAAAGCAATAAAAAATAAAAAAAGACAAAAGAAAACCATTAAAACTTGGTCATTTTTCTGCTGGTACTTATACATATGTGTTAGTAAGAGTATGTTGTGAATTGTATGTGAGAGTATATTTTAACTAAATAACCATTTATTTAAGTACAAACCGTAGTTCAGGCCATTGGAGTGTATTGTTATAACATTAGTTTTATTATTATTATTTTCTTTTTTGTTTTGTTTGCTGTTGTAGTTGTTGAATTTGCTGCTATTTTGTTATTTAGCCTATTCTCTTTGTTGGTTGTTTTTTTTTTGCAGGGCTCTTTGTGCCAAGTCTTTTAAAAGTTCATTTCCGTTTCCGTTTGTTTACTGACCAACCGCAATCTCACCAACATGCACATGTATTCAAACATTCATTTAAACAAACTCATGCACATTAGCATGGCTCTTATTTTGAATTCTTCACCATCAACGATAAAATTAAATGCTGAATTTGAATATTTTCAAAATTTTGTTTAAAAGAAATTTCAAAAAATTAGAAAATTTTTGTTTGATTTACTTCGGTACAGGTTCCCTATGATTGTCTGGTCAAATTCATAATAGATAGGACACTTTTCGTACCACCTAATACAGAGAATTAACTTAGCGCCATGGATATATGGCTTTGGTGTCGATTTGGCAGGTTGACCAGGCTTCGTATACGATCTCTTATGCTTCGAGTTATCGTAATGGATCCATTTTTCATCGCAAGTAATGATTTGGAGCAAAAAGAATTTCTTTTATTGCGTTCTAGCATCATTTCGGACATTCAAAATCGTATTTCAAGGTATCTCGGCGTAAATTCGTATCTAACAAATTTTCCTGCTTTTCTGCTGCTCGCAAACGTTTTGACATTGCTGCTAGAGTTGCACTCAATGACTTTGCAAGCATTTGTTTTACAACAATCTTCATGAAGAAATACCGCCAATTCATGGTTTTCCAACGTTTTTGGCTGGCCTAGGCGATCTATGTCATCGGTGTCAAAATCATCACTTATGAAAGGCACAAACCATTTCTCGCACTTTGAAACCGATGTAACATATTCGGTAAGTTATCGGTTTGAATCAGCGTCACTTTTTTTCGAATTATAAAAGTAGAGCAAAACTTCCCTCACATGACTCTTTGTTGGCACAAAATTTGGCATTTTCGAAGCAAGAAAAAACTTTGTTGTTTACTCTATAATGTTCAATAACTAAGTGAGAATAAATGAAAGATATGTAGCCTTCGAATGGACATATAAGTTTTTAAATACAAAAACCGCGTTCAAAATATATGCCATCTGTCGTGAATCCTGCATTTTTAAGTTATAAACCCAATAATAAATTCTAATGTAGAGGACATAAGACTTTGCAATTTTGGACAATTTTGACCCCATAAAGGCTTGACAATGTCCTAGATATTTTGAAAATACGAGGCAATCTGAAATTTTAATTCAAATCGGTCTCCCCGTTAACCCATAATAGCCACAATTATTAAAATTTGCGTTTTTAATCCTCATGTTTTTTAAATTTTTTAAAATTTCTTAAAAAATATTAAAAAATTTTAAATTTGGGATTTGAGAAAAGCATGAAATATATAAACTGGATATATAATTTTGAATTTTTTCAAAATTTAATTTTTTTTATTTTTATTTTTTACCAAAAAACGAAGCTTCAAATAAAATGTTATACTATTTTGCTAAAATGTTTATCATTTGGTTTTATATGATGGAGAACAATTTTAGACCTTGGGAGATTCAAAAATCCAAGAAATGAAAAATCAAAGCCACCCTAATGCTCATACTTTCTCGCTATTATACTAATACTCTCTTACACATTGTAGAGTTAGTCCAAAAAAAGTCATACCTCAAATCTTATGAAAAGTATGTTTTTCTAATTAATTTTCTTCAGATAAAAAAGTATTCAGCTAATGAATTATATTTAAAATAATAAAATTAAAAGTCATATTATTTTGTATAATCTATGTTCTAGCTATTTCCGTCTGAAAAAAAAAATCTTAACAATTTCTGCTGTTTTCGATTTTTCATGATTTTTTTTTAAAACAAAAAAATTGGATATTTTTAAATAAAAACAAGTAAGAAAGTATGGTCGGTCAAGCCCGACCATATAAAACCCTACATTAAGTAAAAGAGCAAAAACATTCTTCATTTAAAATTTCAGTAATTTATATTTTTGAGTGATTCTCGGAAGTGGGCCTTATATGGGGGCTATGACCAATTATGGACCGATCACCATGAAATTAGGTCGTGTGATTTGTGTCTATATGAAGGTATACTATGTTGAATTTTGTGAGTATACCAACATTTTTAGGCGATTTATGAACGGGCCGAAAATGTTCTTGGGCCGAAAAAATAATATGTACCAAATTTGATCGAAATATCTTCAAAATTGCGTTCTGTACTCTGCGCACAAGGACTCAGAAAGTGATTCTAAGTCGATCGGTATACTTTAAGGTAGGTGTTAGACTAATATTTTTGGGCGTTACAAACATCTGCACAAACGCATAATACCCTACCCACTATGGTGGTGTAGGGTATAAATATATTTTTTGCTTCATTTTGTTATTATAACTCCGAAACTACTGAGCCGATTAATACGTAATATATAAACAGATTAAAGGTTATGTAAATTTTAACTTCTCTGAGTTTACTTCAATAATATCGGACTAACCCTTTTTGAGTTATCATAAATTATGTGGAGAAACATATAAAAAAATCACAATTTTAGAAAAAAAAAATTAAAAAAATTCTCCATAGAATTTAAAATTTGCACCATATTTGTACTACTGGAACCACAATATGTACATCAAAATTGTGGTTTAAAGAGCCTCTGAATTATTACTGAAGAATATCTAATTTTTATGATTTCTCATTGCATTCATACAAATTTATTCCCGATATATGAATCCATGATACATAAATGACCAAAATCTGAATGTATGTATGAACAACAACGTATATATCCGATTATAAATGAGCCATTACAGAACTACTTCTAAGTATTGAAGACGGTATGTAGTAGTCATTATAAAGTAAGTTAATATAGAAGTAAATATAAAGTAATAATAACCGGTTATCCGGTTTTTTGGTAAAATATTAAAACGCCTAGAAATAAGAAGAAAAACAGTTCTACTTATTAAAACTAGGATCGCCTGGAGGTCAAAATTCGACCACTAATAACAAAATTATACAGTTACTTTGAGTATACGCAAACATATTTTTCACGTTTGTGTACAAATAACGTGTATTTAGATGTGCATAAACATGTTGTTGTTGTTGTTGTTTTTCAAGCAAATTTAGAACGCTTTTTAACACTTTTATGGAAATAATTTTTAAAAAGGATTTATATTGTGCACATCTAGAGAAAATAATCTTTTAAACCATATATGTTTCATCAATACTGGTGGACAATAACATACTTAAAAGTGTACCACAAAAAAACGTGTGGCCTATTTATATATAAGATAATAGTGATTAAATTAAAACCTTCACAAGGTATTCGGTTCAAATTTACCCCATTTTGAAATTAATATTTAATTTTTTCTAAAAGTTATTGTTTGATATTTTATGAATTTTATTTAATTTCAAATGTCAACAACTATCTTAGGTTTTTAGAAAAACAAATTGGCAAAAAAATATCTATAAACGTCTTTGGGTCA
The DNA here is from genome assembly GCF_958450345.1 of Calliphora vicina. NCBI lineage: Eukaryota > Metazoa > Arthropoda > Insecta > Diptera > Calliphoridae > Calliphora > Calliphora vicina. The sequence continues at coordinate 14,728,398 of NC_088783.1, read as the reverse complement.
TATTTGACCTGGATCAAAAATCTTGAATTTTGTTACGCACAATCAATTTAAATTTGTTCAGAGCTTTGTAGCTCTAATATATATCTATCTCTTTTCATCATACTTGCTGTACATTATACTCGATTCCAAGGGTAAATACCAAAGCTATGTTTTTCTTATCCTTCATAAGTAAGGTCTTCCCAATTTTACCCATTTTGAATTTAAAATTGAATTTTTTCTAAAAATTTAATTTATTAAATTCAAATGTCAACAACAAAAATGTATATTCTATTTGGGTCAAATTTGACCCGAAGATCGTTAATGTCAGTAAATTTGAACAAGTTATGAACGTTAAAATAATCTCTTAGGAATAAAACACAGTTTAAATGCTTTGGAGTATGTCTATTTTTTCTTTTGTTTTTATAAAGCTATACATTGAGATATAGATAACAATGCATTGAACAAGTTTTCAGGCCTTCCAGATAACTTGTGACATTTGTCTAAATATAAAAAGTCTTCTAAAATAGTTAGAGTATTTCTTTTAAGTTTTTTTTTAGTTTTTAATACACTAAAACTCATGAAAACACACTTTTAGAAAAAACCAGCTATTCGAGGAGAAAAACCCGGTTTCTTCGATACTCGAAATGTGAGATTTTCAAAAAAACGGAAACCGACCTTACCAATAAAACCGGTTATAATAATCGGTTGTTAAAAACCGAGCCGATCAACAAATGTAAAAATCGTTTTTTTAGTTGTGACATTCTTGCTGTAAGAGAGCTATCTGTATTTATGTATTTATATATATGACTTTATGTGAAGATCCTTTTGCTGAAGTGTGTGTTAACTTTTTGCATACAATTCATTTTATAAAAAAATACTGTTACTTATTTAAATATTCTTTTGTCGCCGTAGCACATTTCATTTACACTGCATTATATTTTTAAATTGCCGCACTTTAAGCTTTTATTCATTTATTTCTATTCGTTTTTCTCTTTGTTCTTGGTTTTTTTTTTGTGTCGTAGTAGCAGTGGCCTTTAAAGCCACAAGTTCACTTTTCATATAGTGTCTACTATTCTAAATAGATACAGTGGGCTACAAAACAAGACAGCCGGATCACATAGTTGGAGTTTACTTTTAGGAATCTTATCCATCAAAAATGTTCAAGTAATGTAATGACGCATCACTACTTCTCACTCATACCATTAAACCAGAGTCAGTTCAAACTGCATATACTGCAGCTTTGCATAAAATATTGTTACGAAATTGTACTTGAATTCAAATATAACGATTTTAACGGCTGATTTAAAAGTTGCATAATGCTTTCAAATAGCAGTACCTCTCAAACTGTAACATATCTGTGGGCATTATTAACATTGAATAAAAGCTTTCAGTTGACCATTGATCGTAAGTATGGCAACGCTGTTTGCTGTGACTCGTATATTCGTATTCGAATATTCAGTTAAAGAACATTGTCGAAAGTACACCACAGATGGCGTATATATTAGAAAGCTCTAGAATATACGAGCTTTGCCAGTTAAAGAACAATCTATAATGTAGATGACAGTGTTATAAATAGTGGCAGAGGTTGCAGTCGTGAGTCAGTTTATCAGAGACGCTATTCGAATAAACATCAACTGAGTGTCTTAAAATGTGCTGTATTTTTCAAGTGAATTCGTGTACATTATAAAGTGTGTCTGTATTTCTGCGAATTTATAAACGTGTATAAGAAAAACATTGAGTGACTATTTAATTCTGTGGTTGTTGTACATTTTACATTTGCAATCAAAAGTATCCGGTTTATTTAAAGGAAATAAATCAACAATATTCTTAACTAAATGAGAATTATAGTGTCCCTTTTTAATTTCAAGTTACAGTTGTTTATTACACTCAGGCATATTTATAATAAAACATTTGTTTAGTTAAGACTATAGGCCAGCCATTACTAAACTACTTCGATGTAATATGTATGAAGTTTGGAGAAAATGCTTTTCTTCTTTTGTCATCCATTGTTTATTACATTTAGTTCTTATGAATTTAAAATAAAGTTTTTTCTATACATTTCTTTTTTTTTAAGCTACATGTTGCTCAACTATGAAAAATGAGCTTTAGCCAGAGTTCCTATAAACTTATGGGCCTTAAATAAGTATTTGAAATCTAAAATACTTCGATAAACTTTAAAACTTTAAATACACATAACTCAAGGAATAGCTTAAAAATCAACTAAACAAGCTTAATATATCACGGATTTTCAAACAATCCCAGAATGATAGATAGAATAGCAGTTAGATTTTGTAAAGGCCCCTTTTGTGTCGCAGCTTGCGTGTCTTTGTAAAAGCATTGTAATTTATGAACATATTGTGTGCTCTCTCTTGGAATTCCGGAAATTGTATTTTTCCTTAAACATTGTATGGATCTCTTTGTTTCTACTGTTGTTGTTCAATAATTCATTCCTAACCATTTTTTCATTACGGATACTTCTTCTGTTGTCTTTTTGCCTTATTTTGCCACAAATTTGTTGGCAGGCTGTAAAGGAATGTGTACTTGTAATGTCTTTTAAATATGTTGTTACGTTTTTACCTTTTAAAAACGGTGGTTTATTTCCTTTAAGAAGAGTCACTCTCTTTCAATACACTTATATTACAAACTGATAATGAAGTTGAAGTTAAGTCTAACAGCGCTTACAATACACTGACCGACTGCAACCCGCTACTACTATTTATATATGCAGTGCCATCTTTTAGTAGTTTCGTGTATTATCTTAACGGACAAATCTTTAACCTTCGCTTTACCAATATGCTATTAAGGGTTAATTTTAATTTTTGTGCTGTTATTATAAATACTAGACATCATGTTATACTTTTCTTCAGTTTCTTTAAAATCGGCTCAAAAATATATAAAACATTTCGCTATTTTTCCATGAGAAATTCCAAATATTGAAAAATTTGACCTTTGACCTTCTCGATTTAAGGGTTGACGTTTTCGGATTTAGTAAAACTTTCAGACTATGTTTAAAATTACATGGACTATAATATTCTGAATAGCTTTTACTTAAAAATCATAACAGTAAGGAAATTCGCCAAAATATGGCCAAAAAATTAGTTTTTCTCGCAAATCGCAAAATTTAAATCGCAGGTACGGAAAAACTATAGGAGGTATTGACATAATTTTTTCACATTTTTGTTTCCTATTATGTTGACAATAAATCCCCAAGTGATGATCAACAAATTCTGAAATTTGTTTAACAAAATTTGAAATTGGAGTTTTGAAACTGTCATTAAAAAAAATATTTTTTTTTGGTTATACCTGCGAATAGTTTAACGGTATCCTACGAAGACAAAAACTCATATACAAGTAAATATGGATATATTCGAAGTAAAAATAAGCTTTTATTTTATTATTTCTCAAAATATGATAAAATATGAAAATTTCATATTTAACTATAGTTTTGTAAAGCGAAGGTTAATGTAAGCCGCATGTTACTAAAATTATGCTGAAAATTAAGAAACATTTTTCTTAGCAACATGTTGCTGAAAACACAAAAATTTAATTATTCATTTTACAATTTTAAGTATTTGAAAGGTGTTTTGTTCATAAAATTTTTACTGAAGTATATTTTTATCGAACATGAAATGTATAATGAGATAACTATTTATTAGACTTTGGAGAATGTTTCCAGTTCTTTCCATATCTGTATATTGATTTGTTATTCTTGAAACTGAACTACTACTACTACAATGACAATGCATTTCTACATTGCATGGTTTTTATTGTTTGTGAATTCTCGTATTGCTCATACGTCAAAGTATACCAGTATTAGTATCCCAACAATCCCCTAGGTTTCATGTCTAATACAGAATGATTGGAAAATAAGTTGCATCTCAAATGCTAAACGTTTCAGAAATGTTTGCAAATAATATATCTCTCAACAAACCTTGAAATAAAATGAAAAAAAAACATTATTTTTCTAAAATGTTTACTGGGTATATGGTTATCTATCTATACATATTATGTATCTATATATATAAAAATTAATGTATGTCTTTTTTTTTGTTGTTTGTCTGCGCATTATAGGAGCCTAAACCCCTTGAAATTTTTAATGTATGTTCTTCTATATCTGGAAGTAACACCTTGTATGGGCGTGGCCCCTCTCATACAAAGTGAAAGCTGCAAACCATCGTGGAATTTACTTCGGTATCATTGTGCGCAGCTTGGAAGAAAAGGGGCATGATTGGATAAATGGGCGTGGCACCACCTATACAAATTAAAAAGTTATTTTCGAATATCTGCTGAACTTAATTGTGACAGTCTTCAAACTTTATACGAACAAATTTCTTATAAGTGTATGAAGTCAACCAACAAAAATAACAGGGAGAGTCCCAGATAAAGTAAATAGTTTTTTTTTCCGAATATCTGGAGAGTCTTAACAATTTACCCGAATATCTCCCTTATTATTATAAATAATTTGGCTGAAAATGGGTGGTATTGTATTAGTGGATATGGCACCGCTCATTCAAAATCCCTAATTTCGAATATCTGATGAACCATAATCGTAAAATGGGCGGGATTGTATTGGTGGGCGTGGAACCTATCATACGAAGTAAATAGCTATTTTCATATATCTCGAAAACGTTTTTACACTTTATATGAATTAATTTCGTATCACTGCATAAAGTTTAATTAACAAATGAGAGGGATCGGAAGAGTGGTCGATCTTAGTATTTAATAAATACTTGAATAGATGTATCACTATATTCTCAACTTTTTCCACATTTCTATTATAACGGGTTTAGCAAATAAAACCGGGCTACAGAATTACTTTCCATTTGTTTATTATTGTTTATTATACCCTTCACCTTCGTGAGAAGAGTATATATAAGTTTGTCATTCCGTTTGTAATTTCTACATTTTTCATTTTCGATCCTATAAAGTATATATATTCTGGATCCTTATAGATAGCGGAGTCGATTAGGCCATGTCCGTCTGTGTGCCAGTCCGCCTGTCTGTTGAAAACCAAAGCCCCCAAATAACTTACATACACTATTCACACATCAATATCTCCGGAATTCTTCCGGCTCGGTTGCTATTTAAAATCGAGAAAATCGGTCCACAAATGGTTGAGATATAATGAAAAAACCAGCACATCCTCGATTTTTGGATTACTAAGTCATTAATATAGACAATATGGATATCTAATGATAGATATTTCAAAGACCTTTGCAATGACGTACACTGAATCAATTAAGTCTCCGTACAGACATACTCATAATATAAACTAGCAATTTATGGTCACTTTTCAATACATATTTAAAACTTTTTTTAATTCATTTTATAAAAAATCGTATAAACTAGAAATCAACATAAAAAAATACAAACATTTTCCTTAAAATCATAAAAATTTACATAAATGCAATAATTGTACGAAAAGTATCACCAAAAAAGTCTCCGTACAGTTAACTATTTTAAGGCAAGGAATCCCAATATTAAACTTGATGATCTCAATATTAAACAATGGTCGAGTAAGCCGTAAGAAACCCCTTGTTCGAAAAGTGAACATGAAAAAGAGATTGGATTACGCTATCGAGCATATTGATAAAGATTTTTTATTTTGGAATCGAGTTATTTTTAGTGATGCAAGTAAATTGAATGTCTTTGGTTCAGATGGAAGAGAAATGTTATGGAGAAAAATACTGAAATGAATCCGAAGCATTTGTCGCTAACCGTAAAGCATGGAGGAGGTAACGTTATTGTTTGGGGTTGCATGGCTTCATCTGGAGTGGGAAATCTTATTTTTGTTGAAAACACGATGGATAAATATGCATAGCTTAACATATTAAAAAAAAACTTAAAACAAAGCTCTGAAAAATTAGGCTTGGGACGTTTGTATTGCTTCCAACAAGACAACTATCCCAAACACACCTCTAGATTAGTAAAGGAATGTCTTATTTATAATGTTCCTAAGCACTTAAATCGCTCAGCTCAGGCACCTGATCTCAACCCGATTGAGCATCTCTATCACTAGGACCTACCACATATTAAATTCAATTAAGATTAGTATTGTGATTCCTTGCCTTAAAACGGTTAACTGTACGGAGACTTTTTTGGTGATACTTTTCGTACAATTAATGAATTTATCTAAATTTTTATGTTTTTATTTTCATTAAAAACATAAAAATTTGTAGTTTTTTATGTTGATTTCTGTTTATAAGATTTTTTATAAAATGAATTAAAAAAAGGTTTAAATATGTATTGAAAAGTGACCATAATTGCTAGTTTATATTATGAATATGTCTGTACGGAGACTTAATTGATTCAGTGTATATAAGAACAAGTTGGTCCTACAATTGGTCAAAATCGGAAAAAAAAAAAAATATTTTTTAACCCGATTTTTATTTTTTACTAAAAGTTTGTTTTCACTAAATATTTAAAAAAAAACTAAAAAAACAAAAAGAATTTTTTAAAATTTAAAAAAAAATCGAAAAAAAAAATCGAAAAAAAATTAAAAAAACTGGAAAAAAATAAATTTTGTTTACCTATAAAAATTTAAAATTTGTATTTTCAAGTATAATTTGGTGAAGGGTATATAAAATTCGGCAAAGCCGAATATAGCTCTCTTACTTGTTTTTATAACTATTTTTATTTTGTTTTCCTATCTGTTTGTATTTTTCTCTGTTTAAAAAAATAGCTCATTTTCCACTTTGTTGTTTTTAAAATAAGACTAATAAGTGCATGTCTGTGCATGTGTGTTTTAGTTTCAAAATCCCTCCATTAACATTGTGGGTTTTCTTTGTAGCAGTGGATTTGCATTTCTACCTATTGGTTTTGTATATTTTTGTTTTCCTTTTCCAGGTATCTTCATCTTGTTTCTTTTTGCTGTTTGTTGAATATTGGTATTATTGTCTTTATTGTAGCTGGCAGTAGTATGTATGTATGTAAATTTTCAACTGAGTTAACATTAACAAATACATTTGCTCCCTTTAGTGTTGAAAAAGTAAGTAAAAATTTCCCATTTATTTTCATTCTTTGGGACTTAGCTAAAAATATGATTTCATTGCTTGCATTGAATGTAATTTTGAATGGTTGCTTTAAACTATGATGAGTGTGCATATGTTTTGGTAGATGCTTTGCAACATGTTGCTCAAAAATCTGTTGTATGACCTTGCTATAAATAATGAGCAATATTATCGTCGGCAACATGTTGCTAAAAATGATAAGCAATATGCGCAGCAACATGTTATTATAAATTTATCAACATCTTTCTAAAGATTATCTTAGCAACATTTTGGTGAAAACATAAAATTTTTCTTTACAGGTGTTGTCACATGATTCTTTGCAGCATGTTGCTGTAAATATTGTAATGTTTTTCAAAGCTACATTTTATTGAAAATGTAGCAACATTGTTTATGCAATATCATGAAAAAATGGCAACATGTGCTGTAATCGAATGAATTTAGGCCAAATATTGCTGACTTTTCTTAGCAACATAATGTCGAATGTTTATCATAGCAGCGTGTTATTAAAATTATGCTGAAACTTAGCAACATTTTTCTTATCAACATGTTGCTAAAAATGTAGCAATATTTTTTTATAAACAGGTTGAAAACGTAGCTAAAAACGTAGAAACATTTTTTGGCAACATGTTGCTAAAAATGTAGCAACATATTGTTAAAAACGTAGAAATATTTTTCTTGCCAAAATGTTGCTAAAAATGTAGCAATATTTTTCGTGGAAACATCTTGCTGAAAACGTAGCAACATATTGCTATAAACTTAGAAATAATTTACTTAAAAAAATGAAAAATTTTTCTTGGCAACATGTTGCTAAATATGCAGCAATATTTTTCTTAGAAACATGTTGCTGAAAATATGGCAACATATTGCTAAAAACGTAGGAATAGTTTTCTTGGCAACATGTGGCTAGAAATGTAGCAATATTTTTCATAGAAAAATGCTGTTGAATACGTCTCAACATATTGCTAAAAAAATAGAAACATTTTACTTAACAACATGTTGCTAAAAATGTAGCATGCTAAAAATTTTTTTTATCAACATGTTGATTAAAACGTACCAACATTTTTCTAGGAAACATATTGCTAAAAAGGCAGCAACATTTTGTTAACAAACATGTGTTACATTTTTCATAGTAGCATTTTGCTGTAATATAGCAACATGTTGCTGATAATGTTCATAAACTAACATATTTTATTTATTTCCTTTGCAACATGTTGCTGAAAATATTAAACTAATACGGTGTTTCAGTGAATGACACTTCGTATGATCAGTTTACCAGCAACAAATTTAATTTGGTTTTTTATTCATAAATCTAACCCGTCAATTGTATGCAAAACTCTTTGTTTTTTTTTAGTATTTATATCAACTAACAAAAACTCGGCTCCAGCGAATCGGATTGTGTACATAAGACTATTAAACAAACATCAGCTACTGCGACTTCTCTCCAAAGCCACAATAGAAAGCATAGAATGTAAAACAGCAACAACATGTTAAGTTTTATATCCTTAAAATCCCATCTAGGATAACAATAAAAACATAAAAATGTTTGTCATCACTAGCATTGGTCATAGATTTAAGTACAAAAAGAGTTGGGTACAGTACATTCCTGTATTTACCAATATAACCCAGTGAATAAGTACTTCTAAGAGTAGCAGATTTTCATCAGTTCGGCACTAATTGAAAAGGACATCTACAAAATCATATCTACTTTGAATTGAATTCATAAATAGTAATGTAGAATAAATAATTCATGGCTGATGACTTCATTTTTCAATACATCCGTATTTCAAATTCTACTTCTTTTTTCACTTCTCTGGAAGTGGTTTCTAATTTGTATTAATTTAATTTTTTGCTAACTTTCGCTGTATTTTTGCTGGGATATTTAAAGCTGCTATGCACTTTTGCCATATTTTTTTTTGTTTATGTGTACCACTTATTGTTTACATGCTCTAGTATCTGTGTGTTGAAAAGAGCAACAATTTCTTTGCATTTGTAGATGGAAAAACACTTCCACTACAAAATTTGCAAATCATGCAACACAAATTTGATTACAATCTTCTTAAATTACATTTTAAGGGAATGACCAATTCAATGTGATTTCTTTTTGTTCTTTACATCGTTGTTGTTTTCTAATCTCAAAATCAATTAAAATCATTTGGATTTTTTTTTGGAGATTTAAAGGATTTTTGCATTGTTGTTACAACATAAGAATTCATATGTAATATTTGTGTTTTTAAACCCTGCAACACTACAGCGCTACTATTAGGACAGATATAGGTTTGTCAATCCGTATGTAACACATAGAAATATTCATGTGAGACCCTTATCATATAATGTTATGCCATATTATATGCAGTATAGATACCTATTTTTATAATATAATTGTTTGATATATATTGCGAATGCTTGTTAATTTAAAGTGTGTGTAAAACAATCTTACGTTCAAAATATGACTCCATATTAAATTACTTTTATTGCAGAATATTTGTTATTATTCTAGGTAGTTTGATATTAAAAATCAACAAAATCAGTTTAGCAACAAAAAAGTTATGAACGAAACAGTGTGGCTACCATGAAACATTTATGTTTCACAAATTTTTTTCAATATTAACTGTTTTGCTTAAATTTTGTCTTCATTTTTGAGTTTGGTAAAGGATTTAAGATAAAAAACAACAACATACAAATTAAGTTTGATTAAGCTTGTGTGTAAAAAATAACCATCAATGTTGAAAAGTATTTAATTCATGTTATTTTAGGGCATTTCAAATTCATCTCTGCCTCATACTATCTATTCTATGTTGTTTTAATGGAGTTTTTGTTTCTTTGGTCTGCTGTTGAAATTCAATAATGCAGTAGCTTGAGATTTCAAAATTTCTATTGTTTAATGTTTTAATTTTTGCATTTGCTTTGTTTCAGATAAAGTAATTAAATTAGAATTTTCTTTTAATTATGCAATACATGTGATTGTATGCAGAAATTTAAATGAATTTACAGTAAAGGCAAATTGCTAGACATCTGTTTACGGTTTAAAATCATGTATAATGAGAAGCTACTGACCTGTACTTTGGAAAAGGGGTTTTAAAGTAAAAAAACTTACACGTATCTGTTTTTTATACCCTTCACCTACGTGAGAAGGGTATATATAAGTTTGTCATTCCGTTTGTAATTTCTACATTTTTCATTTCCGACCCTATAAAGTATATATATTCTGGATATTCTGGATAGCGGAGTCGATTAAGACATGTCCGTCTGTCTGTTGAAATCAATTTTCTGAAGACCCCAGATATCTTCGGGATCCAAATCTTCAATAATTCTGTCAGACATGCTTTCGAGAATTTTGCTATTTAAAATCAGCAAAATCGGTCCACAAATGGCTGAGATATGAGGAGTAATCCTATATCTGGATTACTAAGACATTAATATAGACAATATGGTTATCTCATGATAGATATTTCAAAGACATTTGCAACGACGTATATAAGACCATAGTAAGTTGGACCTACAATGGGTCAAAATCAGAAAAAAAATGTTTAACCCGAATTTTATTTTCACAAAAAAAAAATTTAAAAAAACTCAAAAAAAATTTTAAAAAAAAATTAAAAAAAAAAAATTTAAAATTTAAAAAAAAAAAATTTTAAATTAAAAAAAAAATTTTAAATAACAATCGAAAAAATTTTTTTTCCAAAAAATGAAAAAAACAACTGGAAAAAAAATTGAATTTTGTTTACCTAAAAATATTTAAAATTTTGAAATATAATTTGGTGAAGGGTATATAAGATTCGGCACAGCCGAATATAGCAATCTTGTTGTTTTTTTTTTTTAAATTCTCTCGTTTATCTATAATGAAATCTTATTATATACTAAACTAGCTTTGTACAATCGCACTTCGCTAATAGAATCTTTATAAAATATTACAAAAATATTCGAATTTAACAACAAAATTTTCTGTAGAAAAAACTGTTATAATGGACATTTTCTACAGAAAAAAGCTACTCCCGACAACTTCCAGTAAAAATAACTCTCCAGCACACGATTTTCGAACTTTAGTATACAGTAAATTTCTATTAGAAGAATCTTAAGTACAGACAAACTTATATTAAAAATGGATATACAGATAATTATCCATAGAAAAACTGAAAATGTTCTATAGATAAGAACTGTTATACAGACAATTTTCCATAAAAAGCTGTTATATAAAACATTTTCTAAAAATAAAAACAGTTAGACAGGAAATGTTCCATAGAAAATACTTATACACAATATTTTCTATAGAACAAAATGTTATACAGAAAATTTTCCATATAAAAATGTTTTATATAGAAAAGGTTCTATAGAATAAACATCTATACAGAAAATTTCAACAAGAATAGTTGTTATACTGGCAATTATCCATAGACTAAAATGTAATATAGAACATTTTCTATAAAAAAGACTTGTTCTATCCATCGAGAAACTGTTATACAGACAGCTCTTAGACAAAATATGTATACAGTAGGTTATTCAATTAATCGGGTTTCTGGTTTAATCGATTAATCGAGCAAATAATTAATCGTGGTTTTAAAAAATTTAATCGGTTAATTTTAAATTATTCGATTAACCGAATAATTTCTATTTAAATTTTAAACTGAAAATAAAACCATGAATTTTGTGTTCTTATTTAAGTATTTTATTAATAAAAAGAAGAAAACCATAGAAAATAAACAAAATAAACAATTCAAACATAATATAAATAATGTTCTTTAGTTTTAATAAAACTCGACTTTGAAAAAACCGAAACTAAGATACTTTTTTAGTTTTTTCTAAACATATAAAATACTCGACTATACCATTGGAGTCCCTTTTGGATTTTTTTAGATTTTGAATACTTTTACTAATTTCCTTAAGTTATGATAAAATACTCATTTCAGTAGTGTCTCCAGGTTCATCTATTATCATGTTCTCATCCGTCAAATACATGTAAATTAAATATGAAAGTTGTTATACTCACTAAACATGTTTCTTGGATGTTCGAAAAAATATGCAATTTTACTTTGACATTTGTATTTGAATTAAAACTGAAAAATAAATAAAAAAAATAAATTTAAGTGCAAAAATAAGAAATTTCGGTTAATCGGTTAACCGACACAAATTAATCGGTTTATTTCTTATTTGAAAATCGGCATTTTTGAATTATTCGAACAGTTAACCAACAAAAATTAATCGGTTAACCGATTAACGGTTAATCGTTTGAATACCCTAGTATACAGACAAATTGTTATTGTTCCATAGAAAAATATTTTTCTGCAGAAAAACTGTAATGCACACAATTTTATATAGAAAAATTGATTATACACAAAATTATTGAAAATCGGTTACACTTAAAACTTTTAATGGAAAAAAAATTTTATACACTAAATTTTATGCTGAATTTTGGCCATTTTTAGATCACTCCCATACTTTTATGAATGACTTTCTTCTTTTCAGTATGGCAAAATTAAACAATGAAATGAAAGTAGATTAACACGAAATGAACAGACATGCTTATTTCGAACATATAATTATTGGGGATTTATAGGAATGTGGAATTTTTTTATACCCTACAAATGAAGGGGAATATACTGATTTTGTCATTCCGTTTATAACAAATAAAAATATTTGTCGCAGACCCACATATACAGTAGCCCAATAAAGTCTACATACAGGAAAAATAATTGTGTTACTTTAATTTAAAGCTTTTTTTTTAGTTTTTTTTAATGAAATATATAATAATACACGTCTTATGTCGATTTTAGAAAAAAAATATCAAATAACACGCAAAAGTTCACCGTTATTAGAGTTATTGATTCTGAAAAAAATAACGAAAATCTTATTTTAGGTCACGTTTACTTTTTTGTGGGCGTGGCTTTTAAGTTTCAAAATATTTTGAACATTAAAGCACAAAAAACCCCAAAAAAATAGTTATTTGACTCAGAATCAAAAATTCTAATAAAGGTGAAATTTTGGACTTGATAAGTAATGTTGCTAAACCCGACTCAAGTTTTAATTTTTTTTAGCATGAATTTATGTTTTTACCAAATATATTTCATTACTTTTAATTACTTGTATTCTGGGTCCTGATGAGATTCTAAGACGATCTAGCTATGTCCGTCCTTCTATTTGTCTGTTGAATACATGATAGGGACCAAACGAAAGGAAATAGCTCGCTGAAATGTTCAACAAATACTCTCTGTTTGTTGATTATGCGGCAATCCTGATAAAATTTTGCACAAATTAGTTCTAATAGTGAAATTATACTATAAAGTATGGCGAAAATCGGACAGGACAACCTCGATTTTTGATCTATTTTTTATCTAAATCTGGATTACTAAGTCATTATTATTGACAATATGGATATCCAATAATAGACATTTCATAGATCTTTGTAATGGCGTATAAAAGACTGAAGTACATCGGACCTACAATGGGTCAAAAACGGGAAAAATATTTTTTACTCCGAATTTTTTTTTTTGGCAAAACACATTTTTTGTTATAAAGTTTTTTTCACTAAGAAATTTAAAAAAAAATAATTTATTTGCGAAAAATTTTAAATTTTTATTTTAAAGTATAATTTGGTGAGGGTATCTAATATTCTGTACAGCAACGATGTATATAACGCCATAGTAAGTCGGAACTAAAATGAGTCAAAATCGGGAAAAATATTTTTGAACCCGAATTTTTTTCACCAACACAATACACAATAAAATAACACAAAACTGCAATATTCCGCAGCAATATTTAATTATTAAATCAGTTGAAGTTCTGTGATACTAGGATTAAGTTTGACTTATAGTATATGTTGTGATGTAATGATTATTTATTTATTAATTCTGTGTCGTGAAGTCCAGTTTTTTTTTTTTTATTTATTTATTAATTCTGTGTCGTGAAGTCCAGTTTTTTTTTGTAATTTTAACAATGTAACAATAGAATTTCGGAAGTTAAACTGTGATATCTAAAGTTTTCAATGAGTTATAATAAAATATTTATATGTTTTTGTCAATTGAATTCAACAATAAAAGAAACTCCTGAAGAAGTTTGAAACAAACAAACGAAACGTTGGGAAAATAATAATAAAAAACAAGTAAGAGTGCTATATTCGTCGTTGCAAAGGTCTTTGAAATATCTATCATTAGATATCCATATTGTCTATATTAATGTCATAATAATCCAGATATAGGTCAAAAATAGTTAAAAAATCGAGGTTGTCTTGGTTTTTTCCTCATATTTCAGCCAGTTGTGGACCGATTCTCGAAAGCATGTCTGACAGAATTATTGAAGATTTGGATCCCGAAGATATCTGGGGTCTTCAGAAAATTGATTTCAACAGACATACGGACAGACGGGCATATAGGGTCGGAAATGAAAAATGTAGAAATTACAAACGGAATGACGAACTTATATATACCCTTCTCACGAAGGTGAAGAGTATAATTAAAATACTTTGATTTTTATTTATACATTTGGTAACAAATGATTGACCATAAATAGCCCGTAAGATTGGAATCTTAAAAACTACAATTGTCACCATCATTGGACATAAATAGAAAACTAAAAAAAATGTTTTAATCACACAATTTTAGGCGTTTGGAGACATCGATAATCAAAATAAAATAAGTGCCTCCATTAAAAATATCGATAAAATATTGTGTATATGCCAGAATAGCCATGTAGACCATTTGCCCGATCCACTGTACTTTATGATTCCATGAAAATCTAAAGAAAAAAACTGCGCTTTCCTTTTAACTCATTTTTCCTGTCTTTTAATTCAATAAAAATTTATAGAATTAATTTAGATTTTGATTACATAGTTCATGTTTACTATAACCATAGAGAAATATACATAGAGCGGAAACTCTACTGTCAAAGACCTAACTCAGTTGTCAAAAACCTAAGCGGTGAGAATGTATTAGTAAAAAAAATAATGTAAATAATGTAAAAAATAAATAAACAGGTACAACTATATTGTTTTTTCTGTATGTAATGAATACACATTTTTATTGATTTTATTGATTTCTAGATTTTTGTATATTATTTATTTGATTTACTGTTTCACTTTTAAGCATCACATCAAAAACTTTAAAATTCAATTCAATATTGTTTTAGACGTTTATAAAATGTCATTAACACAACTCTTGCTCTTTGTTCTACATTTCGGTTTAGATTTTTAAAACCCCCCTATCACGTTTTAAGGTTTTAATTTGTCAAATGCAGCAATTACATGTCGATAATATGAAATTAAATCGATTGATTATAAAAGCATTTCCTGTATTGGCAACTATCCACGTTTAGCATGCAACATTTGCCATGCTGGACATTGAAAAGGATTTTTTGTTTTACAAAATTCTGCTGTGAAAACCAAATCAATTAAAAAATCGTTTAACATTTTTAATGTTACGTTTTTTTTTTTTGTATGCAATTGACCACTTTAATTGTTTATATGTCAATAACAGTTCATTAATTTTTTTGTTGTATTAAAACTGTCAGGGGAAAAAAAACGTTAAAGAAAATTTAAAGCGCAATTGAAATTAATAATTTTACCCAGATCTTTTTGCTGTCAAATGTATGAGAGAGATTTTACGTTGATATTTTTCTTGTTGTGTTTTTTTTTATAAATATTTCCTTTTCCTTTCGTTTGTATATGTTTGAAATTGTAATATATATGAATGTATGTATGTATTGTATATTGTACAAATGTATGTGCATGATTTTATGCTTTCTTTGGGTGTATTTTAATATCCTGCAGTTTTAAAAGAAGCCATTTTCTATCATGCAATAGCTAAATTGAAGCTTGGCAGGTATTCATGTTGAACTTACTGTGATTGATAAGAGTTTCCAGTTTTCTAAACAAAAAGTTATGTAGAGAGTGACCAATTGACACTTGAAACTGAGCACCAATCACCAGTATTTTCAAAAGTTACTCAAAATGTTGCCCTATGATCCTTAAATTAGTCATTAAAAATTCTTTCAAGTAGTTCGGTGGGTACCCTGTTTTAATAGTTGAGGTGCAACTTGCTCCAAGTCCTGCAGGTTTGGTTGCTGTTGTTTATTTTTTCAAGTTTCCTTTTACGAAATCCTTGTTTATATTTGTATCATCATCTCTTCTTCCAACTCACTGGTTGACAATATTTTCCTTCATTGAACACACTGATGTAATAACATTATCATATAAATGTGTTTGTGTATTTTGTTATTGTATTAGTTGGGATATTTGTATGTATGTGTGCTTAAAGGATTGATACAAAATAATATACGTTAGTTTTCTTTAAATTTTGATGTTTATGATGCTGGTTTTTGATAGATACCCATACATTATAGATTAAATGCTTGATTAGAGATAGAAAAAGTGTCGATCAAATAGTTGAAATGTTTTTAATTTCCTTGAGTTTTTTTTATAGATTCTGGTAAACATTAATTTGTAAAGTTTAATTCTAAAGAAGAAAAAAGGAAATTGAAAAATTAATTTGAAGATATATGAGAGACTATTAGTGCAAAAGTGGGGTAACGCCAAACTATTTACTTAGTGGTATATTCAACTTACATTACTTTTGCTACATTACCGTGTTATATTATGCTCTGTGCAAAAACGAATTTTTCAGCTCCATCTTATTTTTAATACCAAAAGGTAGATTACCCCACTTTTGGGTTACACCACTTTTGCGCTGTTGGGTTCATATAAAATCTTATTGTATTAAATTAGATTGGTTTTTAAGTAGCAAAATGTTGAATTTATAAAAAACCTGGAAATTTACGGTGAGATTTTAACAATGACACCACCATAATGGGTGTCCGTCTGTCCATGCAGACCTTGTGCAAAAACAACTTTGAAGATATTTCGATTAAATTTGACACATACATTTGTTCGGTCCAATGATGAAGCCTGGCTGAAATCGAAAAAAGTGGTCGTGGTCAATTTTTCATTCCGTAAAAACCTAAGTTGGGCTATGACCAAAATTTAAAAAAAAAAATTCTAAATCGGTCCGGCCGTGCTCTACTGATGCAATTACCAACGAAAGACATTTGATTTTTATTTATATAGATTGTTGCCTTGGGTAGCTAATTTATGATTTTGTCATTTTGAATCTCTGGCACATTATTAACCCTTTCATATGTGGGATCAAAACTGAACAATATAGAAATGTTTGACTACTCCAATAAACATTATTAAAAATATAAAATACTTGAAATTTATTTATTAATTTAAATTTATAAGGGCCACACTAATATCCAATGTTGAACTCTTAAAACATATGTTCAGCTTATTTGGTATTATTGTATATCTAAATATTTTACCATCATAATTTGATTTTCTTCTAACAAATTTATTTATTGTTATTGCAGTTTACTTACTTGCATGCATTTCCAGGTCATTGGTGCAAAGACATAGTTTCTGAGAAATTTATAAGATACTTTGTGTGGACAAGTATTTATTCACCAGAAAAAACATCCATAAAAGATTTTACTTTATTTATTATTGTATATTTAATAAATATTCGTACATACTATCAGGATTTTATTGTTTGCTGTTGCTGGAAATTGTCTTACTGTGAAATTTCTTTGATTAAAAATTTTGCAAATTTTTTAAATTATTATACCTACATAAAGCACAGCAAGTATGTATAATAGAATTTTATTTATTTATTGTTTTTTTTTTTCTTTTGCAAATAAATTTATGAGTATTATTAAACATATTAGTTTATATTACCACAAACGCATAAACGAATATTTGTTAAGCGTTCTAAATTCTCTTATAATTCCTATAAGGTGGTAAAATCTACTTCATAAAATTATTCTAGTAAATGAATAACTTAAATATGTGTGTTTGTGGGTTTCTTTGTGTGTATAATACAATATATATTTATAATATAATTATATAAATACATATATACTAGGGTGAACATTTTTTTGGATTTTCGAGAAAGGTCTAATATTAATTTTCGTGATTTAAAAATTTTAACAAAATCGAATAATGTTTAGAGGTTGGACAATTTATTTTTTGGTTAAGGTACGAAAATTTTTAAATACATAAAATGCTAAAAAAATCTAATTAAATATAAAACAAGTAAGAAAGTACGGTCGGTCGGTTTTTAAGAGTTTTATCGATCCGCTAAAAATTTAATTTGTCCCTCATTTGTATATAAAACTATGTTGCAGAATTTGTATGGATATAATGGAATGATTCAAATCCCAAATTTTACATTTTAACGAAGTTAACATAAATAAAAAAAAATATTTTCGGTTCTAATAAACGCCTAATGAGAATTGGGGCCATTATTACAACTTGCCGTTATAGTTAAAGGTAACTTTAAGCAATAGAAAAAGGTACCCTTAAAGTTAACTTTAACTATAACGGCAAGTTGTAATAATGGCCCTTAGACGTGCAAATTTTTGTAGTTGAACCTATTAAAGGTTACATTAAAACCAAGTTCATATAAACCTTGTTTATTAGTGTTCAAGTAATTTTCTGAGGGAGCCTTGTATGGCACTAGCGGCAAATGTTGCCCGATTTTTTCAATACTTTACAGTATAATTTCAGAGTACTTAGATATAATTTGTGTAAAATTTTATCAGGATTGCCGTATAATCAACATATTTATGACTGCTCAAACAGTATTCCGAGGTGAAATCATAAACTGATATTGCCCATTTTCAATATCAAACAACCATTATCAGCAGAGAGTATTTGTGGAAAGTTTCAGCCAGCTAGCTCCTTTCGTTTGGGCCCTATCTAGTAGTGTTGTCAGAAGGACAGATCGGCTTAGAGTCTTATGAGGACCCAGAATATATATACTTTGGTGGGTCTGCGATCAATTTTGAATATAGATATAAAAAGATTAACAGTAAGCTGAAAATTTAAAATTACAAACTCTTAAATTTGCAACCCAAAGAAACAACAGAAATTTAATATTAGAAAATAAGATTTTTAGAAATAATTTTAATCATCTTTCTGTAGCCCTCAC
This sequence comes from Calliphora vicina, assembly GCF_958450345.1. Lineage (NCBI taxonomy): Eukaryota > Metazoa > Arthropoda > Insecta > Diptera > Calliphoridae > Calliphora > Calliphora vicina. The sequence continues at coordinate 14,709,440 of NC_088783.1, read as the reverse complement.
ATAACTTACATACGTGATTCATACATCAATATAAACGCTATAGACTTGATTCGGTTGCTATTTAAAATCGAGAAAATCGGCCCTCAAATGGCTGAGATACAAAGAAAAAACAGGACAACCTCGATTTTTGACCTATTTTTGATCCCGATTTCTAAAGACCTTTTCAGCGACGATTAATTTTTTAGTAAGTTGGACCTACAATGGGTAAAAATCGGGAAAAATTTAAGACAAATTTTTTTTCAGCAAAAAAAAATGTTTTTTTAGTGTAAAATTTTTTCACTAATAAATTTAAAAAATTAAAAATAAAATTAATTTTTTTTTTAAAAAATTTGTATTTTTAAATTTGTTTACCTAAAAATATTTAGGTAATTTTAATGTAAACCAGGCCAGTTCAGTTTTGCAAGATTGTTCATATTTGCGAATAGCATTCTAATTCCCATATACAGCTAGGGAAATCCCCAAATTATTATGCAGTTGAATTAGAATTTATCCACTACTCTGTAGATTTTGATTTCAACTCTGTGTAAATAGATAAAATACTTTAAACAACAAAAATAAGCTGTTCATATTTTAAAACTTTTGCACTTTTTGCACACACTTCTTAGTTCATATTTTAGAGTAGCCAATGGGAGTAAAAAGTGTTCATATTGTGGGGTGTTCATATTATCGCGAGTGTACTGTAATTTGGTCAAGGGTATATAAGATTTGTCACAGCCGAATATATCTTTTTTACTTGTTTTAATTGTAATTATACCTTTCACCATGAGTGGCAAGGGTATTAGCCTCCTAATAACTTACAGCCGATTGCTATTTAAAATCGGACCTAATATGACTCCATGATTTTTGACTTCTATAGAGACAATATGGATATCCAATGATAGATATTTCACTTTTCTAATGACACATATAACGCCATAGGATATACTATGGATCAAAATCGGGAAAAACGTTTTTTAACCAAAATTTTTTCACCAAAAAAAATTTTTTCGCCATAAAATTTTTTTAACTAAAAAATTTTTTCAGCCATAAACATTTGGTTTTTGATAATGGAAAACAACAAGGGCCGGGCCACCCTAATATACATATGTATTGATACATTTGTGTGTGTTTGTACATCTGGATTTATGTTTATACTAGGTAGGTACTTAATGTACAAACGGTTTTCTATAAATATTTCGCACAATCTAATCAAATCTACATTATTTATATACTACATAATAATATGTACAATATCACATCCTGTTATTGCAATTGTGTGTACATATGTATGTATGTGTTCATGTAAGTGAATTTGTAATTGCATGCTTATGCATGTTTATATAATTAATGTTTATGTGTTAACTCTTCAATGGTCAACCTTTAGCAAATGATTGCGGCATTAATTAGTGGGTTAATTGAAATATTTACCTAAGTTTCAGTTAAATTTTATGTATGTATATTTAATTTTTTTTTTAAATATACCAAAGAAGAACATGTAGAATTTTAGTTTCAAAATAGTCCTTCAAATAATGAAAAAAAGTAAAAGTTTTTACATAAATAAAAATTGTCCACGTCCACTAATACGCCCACTTATTAAATATATCTGCAAAATACATAGGTCTGTGATCAATCATATTTCAGACCAAAATTCGATTACTTATATAAAAACTCACAATAGCTTAAATCGATAATAACTTGGCCAATAAGCGTTTAATCAAGAAAAGGAGCTCGATATGTGATCACTCATATTTCTTAACAAAAATCTATTTTTTATATAAAAACTCAAAATATATAAATTCGCTAATAACTTGGCCAATAAACGTTTAATCAAGAAAAGGAGATCGATCTGTGATAATTCATATTTCTGACCAAAAATTTATTTTTTATATAAAAACTCAAAATATATAAATTCGGTAATAACTTGGCCAATAAGCGTTTAGTCAAGAAAAGGAGCTCGATCTGTGATCACTCATATTTCTGACCAAAATTTTATTTTTTATATAAAAACTCATAATATCTAAATTCACTAATAACTTGGCCATTAAGCGGTTAATCAAGAAAAGGACCTCGATCTGTGATCACTCATATTTATGACCAAAATTCTATTTTTTATATAAAAACTCCAAATATCTAAATTCGCTAATAACTTGGCCATTAAGCGTTTGATCAAGAAAAGGACCTCGATCTGTGATCACTCATATTTATGACCAAAAATCTATTTTTTATATAAAAACTCTAAATGTTTAAATTTGCTAATAACTTGGCCATTAAGCGTTTAATCAAGAAATGGAGCTCGATCTGTGATAACTCATATTTCTGACCAAAAATTGATTTTTTATATAAAAACTCAAAATATCTAATTTCGCTAATAACTTGGCCAATAAGCGTTGAATCAAGAAAAGGAGCTCGATCTGTGATCACTTAAACAAAAAATTTGCCAAATCGGTGTAGTCGTTTTCCGATTTTAGGTAAATCGAAAAAAGGGGGCGTGGTCAATTTTTCATTCCGTAAAAACCTAAGTTGGGCTATGAACAACATTTTAAAAAAAATTTGTCTAAATCGGTCCGGCCGTGCTCTACTGATAAAATTACCAACGAACGACATTTGATTTTTATTTATGTAGAAGATATATAGATAGATATTTTGAACAGGATCAATACTTATAACTTCCAAATGTATCAAAAAATTCACGTTGTTTTAAAGCGTAATCAGTTTTCTTTCTAAACACGTTAAAAAATTTCAAACCGGACACAAATTGACAGCGTTACAGGTCGATATGTTGACGAACATCACTGAAAATGTTTTTTTTAGAATAACTTCTGAATTGGATGGTGTTTCTGAAATTTTTTAGCACACTTTGTAATTTACTCAGAAAGACCTATAACCCACGTAAGGTCGTTTTTCAAGTTTTTTTCTATCGTTGCACCGTGTTATTGTTTAAAGGAATTTGAAATTAACTAACTTCGACTGTGACCAACTTTATACTATATACTCCTCTGGAATTCATTTAATATTGACCACTTCTGTACTTTAAAACACTGACAAATGAACATTTATACTAGAAAAGGAAATATGAAAAAGAGAGAGAGCAAGCAATAGAATATAAATATGAGAGCAGATTAAAATCAATGATAATTATTTTGAGATTTGTTGACAACTTATGTTATCCGCAGTGGCCAACTAAATGTGGTCCATGTCACATATTAAAGTAATTTTATAGGGCTACTGGTGGCATTGGCAATGTTGCAACAACTATGTTATCATACATACATATGTTGTCCATGTGTGTGTAGTAAACGCCAACAACACAACAATAAGTCATGTCATAAATGTACACAAATGTCCCTACATAAAGAATAACTCAGCCCAAACACACACAACAGGATATGAACTCCTGTCACATTCACTTACGGTACACACACTTGCCCACACAGGTTACCCCACATACACTTACATTTGCCAACAAAGAGCCAGCAGAAACAACAATAACAACCAAAGTATTCGTTGAAAGAGAAATATTTATGTTGAAATTACAGAATGGACAATTGGCATGATGAGTCAATGTAAGAGGACACAGTGGGTGGAGGGATGTCATTTCAAATAAATACGATATTTCTTATTCAGTTATTGATTTACACGAAACTCTTAACGGATGTGTATTCAATTCACCGGAAGCTATGGCAACAGGTTATTTTTGTTGCTGCATAAACTTCAAGCTACAGCTCATAACTTTTGTTCTTGTTCTTTGGAATTTTTATTCTTTGGATGGTAAAAAGTACTACTACTTTTTTTAAAAAAAAGTAGAAGAGACGCTACCATTCTAAAAATGTAATTGAAATTCTTCCATTATAAAATAGTAGTAGAAATACTCCTTGTTTAAAGAAGTATAAATACTCCTTTTTTAAAGAAGTAGAAATAATACTTTTTTAAAAAAAGTAGTAGAAACACTACCATATTTAAAAAAAAAAGTTTTTTAAAAAAAAACAAACACGAACTGCTTGTCTGCAGATAAACCCAGAGTCTATGGCGGGAATCTAACCCGTAACCTTCCCAGATTAATAGTTCAACATACTATCGACTGGTCTATCGGGGTACCCTAAACTACTATATTTGAAAAGTAGTAGAAACACTACTTTTATTAAAAAAATAGTAGAAATACTTCTTTTTAAGAAAAATTCGTTGAATACTACTTATTTAAACAAAGTAGTAGAAATTCTACTTTTTTTAAAAAAAAGTATGTAAAAACACTACTATATTAAAATATTAGTAGAAATGCTACTATTTTAAATAGCAGTAGAAATACTACTTTTTGTAAAAAAGTAGTAGAATCACTACTATTTGTAAGAAAATATTAGAATTACTACTAGTAGTAGAATAACTACTATTTTAAAATAAAGTAGTTGAAATACTACTTTTTTAAAATAGTAGTAAAAATACTACTTATTTTAAACAAAGTAGTAGAAATACTACTTTTTTTAAAAAATAGTAGAAATACTACTTATTTTAAATAAAGTAGTAGAAATACTACTATTTTAAAAACGTAGTAGAAATACTACTTTTATAAAAAAAGTAGTAGAAATACTACTTTTATAAAAAAATTCGTAGAAATACTACTCTTTTAAAATAAAGTTGTAGAAATACTACTTACTTTAAACAAAGTAGTAGAAATACTACTATTTTAAAATAGTAGTAGAAAGACTACTTTTTTGAAAAAAGCTTATGTGTTGAGCAGACGATCGCTGACACAATGTATTAGTCGGCATTCGAACTATGTCCGAAATCCGAAATGAAAAGAGGTTAACCGATTTGTATTGTATGAACCGCGGCGATAGTGTTTCAACTTTTTTTTACTTAATTATAATAAAACAAGTAAGAGTGCTATATTCGGCTGTGCCGAATCTATATACCCTTCACCAAATTATACTTCAAAATTTTAAAAAATTTTAGGTAAACAAAATTTATTTTTTTTCCAGTTGTTTTTTTCATTTAAAAAAAAAAATTTTTTCGATTGTTATTTTAAATTTTTTAAATTTTAAATTTTTTTTTTAAAATTTTAAAATTTTCTTTTTTGTTTTTTGAATTTTTTTTGTAAAAAAAAAAAATTCGGGTTTAAATTTTGTTTTTCCGATTTTGACCCATTGTATGTCCATCTTACTAAGGTCTTATATACGTCGTTGCAAATGTCTTTGAAATATCTATCATTAGATATCCACATTGTCTATATTAATGTCTTAGAATTCCAGATATAGGTCAAAAATAGGTCAAAAATCGAGGCTGTCTTGGTTTTTTCCTCATATCTCAGCCATTTGTGGACCGATTTTGCTGATTTTAAATAGCAAAATCTCGAAAGCATGTCTGACAGAATTATTGAAGATTTGGATCCCGAAGATATCTGGGGTCTTCAGAAAATTGATTTCAACAGACAGACAGACGGACATGGCTTAATCGACTCCGCTATCTATAAGGATCCAGAATATATATACTTTATAGGGTCGGAAATGAAAAATGTAGAAATTACAAACGGAATGACAAACTTATATATACCCTTCTCACGAAGGTGAAGGGTATATATAAGTTTGAATTAATTTATCATAACAAATAAAGAATAAATCTAAATTTGACGATGCCTTGGACAATTTGACACCAGATATAAAAGGCTTAATAATGTCATCAAGGTGTAGTGGTTAAAGTGCTTGCCTACAAAACCAAGCATGCCGGTTCGATCCCTGGCAGAGGACGAAAAATGTTCATCATGGTTTTGGAGTTTTTAAAATCAAAAATCCACCCAAGAACTTGAGAGCAAATTAAAAAATAAGGGCCACCCAAATATACTTTTTTGAATTCAGTTGTCGAGTAGTGTATATTTGCACCGTTTGAGTCATATTGATGGTTGGGTGTTTAAGAGCAAATTCGTGATCAGGATTTCTTGTATTTTCTTATGCTAATGGCGATGTTTTCTGAACCACTGTGGAACATTATTACTAATAGTTACGAGCCTGGGTGCGGTCGTTTATTTTCCAATATTATACTTTGTGGTCGATGGAACTGTCATATGTGCCATTTCTGATTGAGTAAATTCATGTCCAATAACTATGTTATGTCTTTTTAAACGACCATATGAGGTCAATTAGCACTCTAACATGTTAAAATAACTAGTTGTGCAGCTGATCAAGTAACCAGTAAGGTAGCTAGTAATGTAACTAACTCTATATAACCGGTATGTGAATCCAATGATCTGATTACTTTAGACCAGCTATCAGACAATCTCATTGTAATCAAAAAGGGTCAATTGACCCACTGCTTAAGACATTTACATGTTAGAATAACTAGTAACGTAGCTAGTTATGTAACTAAAATGATAGATAAAATCATTAGTTCGAGATAGTTTCCTAGAACTGCTGGGTAGTGTAAAAACTTGAAAAAATCACATATTCATCTACAAATATACCAAACATCTCATCATGTAAATTAATAGTTACAGTAACTAGCTGAAAAATACTTTCATAAGTCCAGATTATATAGAATTTAAATAGGTTGTTCGAAAAATGTTCGTACATTCGTGATCTGTTTTTCTTGTATTTTCTTAAGCTAATGGCGATTTCTTCTGAACCACTGTGGAATGCAGGTGTGTATCCTTGTAAACAATATTATTGATAGTTACGAGCCTGGGTGCGGTCGTTTATTTTCCAATATTATACTTTGTGGTCGATGGACCTGTCATATGTGCCATTTCCAAATTCATGTCCAATAACTTTCACTTGGATTGTGTGAATGTGTATGTGGGTGGCTCTATTAAATGTCATGAAGTAGCAGTCATTTTACTTTCTTCTATAACCTTTAAAAGACAAACATTACAAATTCATAGAATAGAATAGAGAAAAGTTTATCATTATCATTGTTAGTTTAAATGTGGATTTAAGAACAGTCTGGACCAAAAGTACTGAAAAATGAAAAGTTTTGACATTAATTAATAACCTGTGGGTCTGTATATAAGTAGTTAAATTTAAAATAATATTTTTTTTTTAGGTATTTCTATAAAATGTTTACTTTTCCCTGTACATGACAAACTTTCCTGTAAAGATTTTTTTCCATCAATTATATGTGTATAGGTATATAAATATATATTAAAGTGTGTGTGGGTCTGGATATCTGTCACAGTAATTCAATGTCAGATCTCTCATGCCTGCTATATGTACGTAGTTGTGTAAATGTAGAAATCAATACTAATGGTATAAATTTACAAGGACAATCAACTTATGACAACAACGTTTCCTTTATATACATTAATCTGCTGTTGTTTTTATATTGAATGGAAGAAATAAATGACAATCAAATTGATAAAAGGCAGAATATGGAGAAATAAGCTAAATGAATTTATAAGTTTTTAAAATATTTCTGTTTCTGCACCAAAATATTTAACAACATGAGAAATCACGGAAAACATAAACTATAAAATAATATTAATTTCTTTAAAGATTAACGTAGGTTAATCGATCAGTAATAAAATGCACGGATCCAGGGGGGAGGAAATAGAAAAATTTCCCCCCAAAAACGAAAAGTTTTAGTATACAAAATGAAAAAAAAACTAATTTTAATTTTTCTTCCCCCCAAATTGTTGACCTGGATTCGCGCCTGAGTAAGATACATAGTACCCTATAATACTCGCATGACCATATCATCTATTTTCGTGGTGAGCTTAAATGAAGGTTGATTGCCTATAGATCTATTGGGATCCACAAGATGTTCGCTGGACTCTTTGTCATTGTTCATAATACCCTCTAAAAGAGAATGCATTTTGAGGCTCTTTAATCTGATTTCTAACGTTCACATTGCTGGATATGGATCCCCACCTCATTTATGCCTATGACAATGATAAATAAAAATATTTAAATACAATAGGAATACTTGTTCATCTCACTGGTTAAAATTCAATCTCAAAATCCTGTGGTAGATGATTGGAGCCAAAATAGGATATCGTTTTACATGACCCCCACGAAAGGACAGTCTCAGATTACATGATCCTATGTTTTGTCTTATCACCGGTTTCTACTTCTCTGTCACAATATTATTTTAAATAATGACTGCTAATTTCAAAGGAAATTTAATTCCAAATCACCTTAACTTGCATCCTTCTAGACACTAATGAATTAATCTACATTTAACAAATATAAAATCATGACAAGTAAGTGCTATATGTAGTTTTGCTCTTTTTTTCCAGTTTTGCTCCAAGTTTTCAACATTTCATCAAATGTACTAACATTAACATTAACATCAACAACAATAATAATAATACATACATACAAGCGTTGCTCTTCTCCTGCACCATAATTGATGATGGCGCTGATACATGTCCATATACAATCAATTGTAAACACAAGAGTGGTAAGTGGCAGTTACAACAGAGAAAGAAGCATCTGTCAACATCCACAACAACATCATTCACTTGGAATTAATGTTACGCGTATTATATTTGTAATTATTGTGTTAATTATATGGTACAAATACACAATCACACACATACTTTCATCTCCAATTTACAATAAAATGATATAAATTGACATATAGCATTTAAACAAACAAACAAACGAACATACAGTCAGACCAACAGTCATCCAATAACTATGTGCTTAAACAGAAATGTTTAAGGATAATGGATATTTCGCATACACATTATAGTCGTTTATATATTTACAGGACAGTCGGTCTTACATGTATGCGGTATATACATATGTATATATTTTCTACATACTACGCTTGCCTTTACTGTTAACTGTCATTACCCAGCAGTTAAGGAAGTAGTCAATGTATCTCTTATAGACAGTAATTGTCACTAATGTCTGATCACTTGGCTGACTCCAATTTATATATTTTGGGTCAATTGATTACTTTATACATCCCATGTAATCTAGCGTGAAGACAATTGTCACTTAAGTGTCTCTAAGTAATCTAGAGTGTAGTCAATTTAAACATTTATTTTGTACTACATTTTAGAAAGTATTTATTTTACCAACCAGAAGTAATATATTAGAGAGTTGTCGGAGAAAGATTTGTTTACAAGCAAGCGGTTATGAATTGTCTATGTTATATGTCTTTTTAAGCGACTATTTGAGGTCAATTAGCACTCTAACATGTTAAAATAACTAGTTGTGCAGCTGATTAATTAACCAGTAAGGTAGCTAGTAATGTAACTAACTCTATATAACCAGTATGTGAATCCAATGATCTGATTACTTTAGACCAGCTATCAGACAATCTCATTGTAATCAAAAAGGGTCAATTGACCCACTGCTTAAGACATTTACATGTTAGAATAACTTGTAATGTAGCTAGTTATGTAACTAAAATGATAGATAAAATCATTAGTTCGGGATAGTTTCCTAGAACTGCTGGGTAGTGTAAAAACTTGAAAAATCACATATTCATCTACAAATATACCAACCATCACATCATGTAAATTAATAGTTACAGTAACTAGCTGAAAGATACTTTCATAAGTCCAGATTATATAGAATTTGAATAGGCTGTTCGAAAAATGTTCGTACATTTCAAACCTGTCCCCATGAATTGTAACTGCATAGATAAGTTTGTGATTCCGTTTGAAATTTCAACAATATTCAATATCTTCAACATCGTTATATATAACAGAATGTTGGTTTTGAAGGCCTCTTAAGGTATCTTAAGGACTCAAACCTATTTCATTAATATTCTGGATCGTTATATGTAAGGAAGACGATATAACAATGACCGTCTGTCTATGATGGTTTCAATACGTTTTCCGAAGAGAATTTGAGAATTTTTTTATTTAATTTTACATGTGTTTTGTTTTTGTTACAATTTTCGTTACAATAACAAAAGACATGTAAAATTTACACTCAAAGTACAAATTTACACTAAGCACGTACAATTTTGTGAAAGTGAGCGAATTCACTTAATTCTGAATAAATTCGAAAGGAATCCATCGATTTTTATGATCGATATCTCATTTTGTTCCCATTACATGTGGCTTTGCGACAAAGCAATAAATCTAAACAATTTCTGCCATTTTCTATTTTTCATGATTTTTTTAAAACAAAAAAATTAGCTATTTTCACGTAAAAAATATATTTTTTGCTTCAATTTGTTAATTTAACTTCGACACTACTGAGCCGATTGAAACGCAATATATAGTATGTGATAATTTGTAATTAGCATGGGGAAAATGTTTTCAAAATTCAATCAATCCAAAGAAGAATATTAACTACGAAATTTTATGTATATCAAATAAAAAATTAAAATTTTGTGAAAATGGGCGAATTCACTTAATTGTCAATAAATTCGATCAATCGATTTTAATGATCGATATCTCATTTTATTGCTATTATATGTGGTTTTGCGTTAAAGCAATAAACTTAAATAATTTCTGCCGTTTTTGATTTTTTATGATTTTTTTAAAACACAAAAATTGGCTATTTTTACGTAAAAAATATATTTTTTGCTTCGATTTGTTAATTTAACTCCGAAACTACTGAGCCGATTAAAACGTAATATATAAACGGATTAAAGATTATGTAAATATAAGCTTTTCTAAGTTTATTTTAATAATATCGGGCTAACCCTTTTTGAGTTATCATAATTATGTGGAGAAATGTCTAAAAAAATTCTTAATTTTACAAAAAAAAAAAAATTTTAAAAAAACTTCTCCATAGAATTTAAAATTTGGACCATATATGTACTACTGGAACCACAATACATCAAAATTTTGTAGGGTTTTAAAAAGGCTCTAAAATTTTTTTCGATTTTGTTCCCTGTGTTATTTATCCTTTTCAAGATAAATAATTTCAAACAAAAATTTTAGATCTTTTAGTTTTATCGATGATATAGGAGGGAATATAATTGAAAGAGAATTACTTACAATCGATCATAATTAAGTCGTATCTTCGATGTTAATTCTACGAGTATACTTTATATTAATCATGTTCATAACTTTAATGAAACAAATTCAAAATTTTGTGAACAGTTTAGTTTCATTTGATTCATTTGTATTACATGCAAAGGCAAGAGATAATGAGAAAGGTAAAGAAAACAGAGAAGGGAGAGAAATTAATTTTTAGAAGATAGAATAGAAATTACCAGAGGGTAGCATAGTTGCCAAAAACCTAAATCTGTTGTCAAAAAACCTAACTCTTTCAACAATAAAATACATGTCAGTCATTGTATTTTCCATTTGACATAATGGAGTGAAGATTTTGAAGGAGTTCAAGTCATTCGACAGTTTTATGGTCACCAGTCCGGAATCAGCCACTATTCCTTATATACACGCAGAGAAAAAATATAATTGGTTGGTTACTGTAACCATTTAAATAGTGTTACAAGATTTTTAACAATATTATAGTTACAGTAACTATTTACATGATTGTGGTAACCATAATATGGTTAATTTATGATTCACATGATTGTACCAACCATATATATGGTTACAGTAAACAAATATATGTTTGTGACAACCATTTATATGATGTATAATTTTATCATAATATGTTGTTCTCAGATTATGATAAGCCTTAAGCCGGGAGCAATATAATATGATAAGTCCTTCATCATATGAATGGTTGTCACAAACATATATTTGTTTACTGTAACCATATATATGGTTAATACAATCATGTGAGTCGTAAATTAACCATATTATGGTTATCACAATCATGTAAATGGTTACTGTGACTATAATATAGTTAAAAAACTTATAACAATATTGAAATGGTTACAGTAACCATGCCCAACTATATTTTTTTCTCTGCGTGTAGTCATGAATGTATTCTACCACCATATCAGTTCAAAACACCACCGAAACTTAATACGTATCCTCCAAAAGTTTTCGTCGATAAACCAAGACTCAAGCCATGAAAACCGATATTATGTTCCAATGCTGTGACGATATCCATATATTAAACTGACTACCAGACTGTATGGAATAAGTGTCAACACTTATTACTTTACTAGCGGTAAAGGTAATAGACCTCCATCAGTTCTAAGTGATCTATGAATTCAATATTTTGTATTGGCAGCATTTGCAGCTATTATTTGTTTGAATATTTATTGGGTATAATGTTTCATGTATTTCAGATATTCCGCCTACACACACACACTCAGATATGCTTACTAAGCTATCTATTCAGCATACATCCAACAAAAATATAGTAAATGTGTGTATATTAATCATTGACTTTGACAATATTCATAACAAACTGTCAATTGGTGTTTTGATTGTTATCTGTCGTATTCATTCATTCGTTCGTTCGTTCGTACATTGATTCATTCATACATTATTCTTCTTCAATTGTTCAGCAGGATGACTCGCCTCCCTGGCTCCCCTTACTTACCTATCAATGCGCATCGAGTGTGTCTGATGTATGAGGAGTGTAATTATGTATGCATCTACATACATACGTGTATGCTGGCTGGCTGGCTCATTTGGCAGATAAATCAATAGTTTATTTTCCATATTTTTTTTTTCAATAATTTTTATGGCAAAAATATGGCTTCATATGAATTAGTGCAAAGTTCAATTGTGCGAGTAAGAGTATGAGTAAATATTTGCAATTGCATCATCTAATTTTATCATAACGAGAGACTTAGAGCTTTAGTTTGTGTGTATTGTTGTTAGTAGTGTAGGAGTAGAGTAAGTGGCATTTTCATGTCAAAAGGTTTACAATTTCGAAACACACATTTTTATCAATTGTAAAGTTAGGTTTTGTAGCATTTCTAATTCATAGAATTTGGGGAATTAAAAAATTGTTGTGGATTATAAACTTTGATTGTCAGGGAAATTTTGGATGGGAATTTTATGTTTAATAACCAGAGGGCCACTATGTCAGCATTGCCCGAACGCTGCTATAGTCCAAAATGCCAAGATATTATAATTATAAATTATATGTAATTGGAATCATTCGTCAAATAAATTTCAACAGCAGAAAGAAGGAAATCCAGTCCCAGATTGGTCCCATTTATTTCTCACTGACGCATTATGTCATATTTACTTAGTCGGCGCAAGGACCAAGCCTATTGAAACCGGATGAAATCGGTCCATTATTTCACCTAGCCCCAATACAAATGTCCTTCCGAAATTGGACTTTATCGGTCATAAATGTTTAATTTATAAATGTATCTCCACAAATTGCGCTCCAAATAAGTTTTATATATACAAAATTCATGTCACCAAATTTTGTTACGATCGGTCCATCATTAGTCGTAACTCCCATATAGAACCGCTTCCGAAAATCACCTTAACGTGCATAAATCGCTTAATGTTGGTATACTCACAAAATTCAACATAGTAAACTCTCATAAAGACATAAATTACACGACCTAATTTCATGGTGATCGGTCCATAATTGGTCATAGCTCCCATATAAGGCCCTCTTCCGAAAATCACTCAAAAATATAAATTATTGAAATTTAAATATAGAAATGTTTTTGCTATTTTACTTAGAGTAGGGTATGGTCGATTTTGGCGACGATACGCTCACAGAATGATATTGCTCTTGCACTAGCTTCATCGAAAATTGAAGCTTCGTTGTTGGAAGACGGTCGAATTGCTTATTCAGCATTCAAGTTGCCATTGAGTATGAAAAACAATGAAAATCCAACATGCTAAATTGCCAAGAACAGTGCGATGGCCAAAGTTTTACAGAAAAGTAAATTGAACGTTTGGGATGAGAGTACAATGCGAATAAAAAGTTTATGGAGGCATTAGACAAAACGTTGAAAGATTTACGGAACAATCAAAGTCGGTTTGAAAGAAACTGAAATTGAATGTGAACATGCGTTTCGAGCTGCAGAACGATCAATCTGGAGAAATATTTTCCAAACAATTGCTGGACATTGGTAACGGCAAAATCCTGATTTACATTTCGACCGGCTGCATTTAATTCAATTATTTATTGTCGAACTCAATCCGAACTCAGCCGAAAGGTGTTTTCGAACCTGATGAATAACGTCATCGAAGCAACAATACAAGACATTTTTTTTCTATTTTTACACATTTCAAACAGCTTCTCACAAATTCATAAATCGTACAAAAAACATTTTTTCTAATTTCGACAGGACAACGTCTGTCGGGTCAGCTAGTATTTTAAAAAATATATAGAAAGTGCAGTTAATAGAAAATGCATAAAAACTAAATCCTCATATTAATTTTAATTGCATTTGACTGGTCTTGACACTGGTTAACTGGTTACTTTAACATCCTACACTAATTGTACTGGTTGTTGTAATTTTAATTTGATACTAATTAAATCAAATACTTCCTTCGCCACCTTTTAGCTGGGCGAATAATAAGGGCTATAAAATATGTAAACGTTAAGACATTAATACATTTTAAATGTGTGTAGGTATGTGTGTGGTAGTAAAATTTCTACTCGTGTTCAAAACATCGTGTATGTATGTCTGTCTGTCTGTCTGTATCTGTGTGTGTATATGTTGATGTAAATGTAGTTGTTGTACAAGAACCAAATGTTTGGGTTTAGCAATAATCACCTGATGTCAATGATGAAATTTCACACCAATAAATCTTATTTTTACTGCTACATTAATCTTTTCCAACATGGTTGGGCAGACACACACATACACACTGAAACATCAACATGAAGACACCGTTACAAACTTACCCACACATACTCGATTTTCATATGCAAACACCCACTCACTGGGGAGCACAGTTCTCTGCTCAGTAATGCCAACTATTTATGATTAAAAGGTTCCGCGCAGTACCTTAAAACTTCAGAAATATTTGTAAAACGAAATTTTCTTCTGATTTAATTGCTTCCAACTTGTTTCCAACTTGCTCGTAGATTTGAGTAGCTACTTGTTAACTAGTCCTAACCTTAAAGGAGGTACCAGGTCCCTTTCGGATCTTTGCAGGTCCCTTTCGGTTCCTTGTAGGTCCCCCACAAAGTTAAAATTTTGTAAATAACTTTCTGAAGTCCTTATTTTTCAATATTTCATAAAAAAATAAAACTTTTTCAACGATTAAAAGTCTTGGTCCACAAGGAGTTAAATATAAAATTGCATATATTTCATCTAGAAAATGGATGGGAGTAGTTACAAACATGGCCTAAAATCAGAAGATAAAACCTTGCCATTGCCTCGTCAATCTAACTCTTTTTTACAAAAAAAGCCAGTCCATTCCAGAAAAGCACTAAAAATATCGCGCAAAAAGCGCTAAATTGACAACACTAACTCTGCTCCAACGTTGGGAATGAATAAAAAACCCAAGGTAGCAGTAGTAATTGTGTGTCTGTGTGAGCGTTGTAAGCAGGAGTAAAATGACGTTATATCGTATTCTTGTTTTTGTTTCATGTCATATAAACTTGTTATTGTTCAAGGTGATGGTTTTATTTGTTTTTATAGTTTGTTTTTCTCTCCTCTTTTGTGTTTTGGTTTAACCTACTTACTTCTTCTACATTAAATATATTGATAACGAAAACAAATTTGGTAGGCAAAAACGAATTGGATGTTGGAACCATAAAAGGGCAACATTAGACCATATTTTTTAAAAAAAGAGACTGGTCACTTGTGTTGGATATCGCGACATAACAACTGATTTCTTTCTGCGTAAATTGGATGATATTGTTACGAAATTGTACTTGAATTCAAATATAACGATTTTAAGGGCTGATTTAAAAGTAGCATAATGCTTTGAAATAACAGTGCTTTAATAGCAAACTGTAACATATCTGTGGGCATTATTAAATAAAAGCTTTCAGTTGATTTGATCGTAAGTTGGCAACGCTGTATTCGAATTCGAATATTCAGTTAAAGAACATTGTAGAAAGTACACCACAGATGGCGTATGTATTAGTAAGATCTAGAATATTCGAACTTTGACAGTTAAAGAGCAATCTAGAGTGCAGATGGCAGTGTTATAAATAGTGGCAGAGGTTGCAGTCGTGAGTCAGTTTATAAGAGACGCTTTTCGAATAAACATCAACTGAGTGCCTTAAAGTGTGCTGTATTTTTCAAGTGAATTCGTGTACATTATAAAGTGTCTGTATTTCTGAGAATTTATAAACGTGTATAAAAAAAAAACATTGAGTGACTCTTTAATTCAGTTGTTGTACATTTTTAAATAAATAAAGAGTTGTTACAATTTTCAAACTACTAAACGGCTTTTATTTGCAATCAAACGTTGTTATATGTCATAGGGTCAATATCAGTTGAATTACCGAATATTTCATGGTCGTGTACTCTCAGAATTGTCCGCCTAGTGCCCGTAACTTCAACAAATAGATATCTACGGTATAAAATATCCAGCAGATATATTTACCTTAAAGGTAACATGACATTAATTTCAAATCAATATATGGATAAAAATTACCAAATATTTTTACTCCATAAGTAACTAAGCCCTGATAGATATCTTATTGTTGAAATTACGGGCATAGATCATGTGATTTAAAACAATTGTCTAAGCCAACAAGCCCAAAAGAACTCGTATATTAAAATCGGAAATTGATCGATGTATCAACGAAATACAAGCACATTTATCTGAAATGGTCATGAAAATTTTTGTTCTAGCAAAATTGTAGGCTATTTACCGGATGTGATATTTCATCCATTATCCTATTCTGTGTTCTTTATGATTCAATAAAGAATTTCTAAGGAAATATACTTGAATTTCTATGCAATTCGAATCTTTCGTAAATGTTGTGACACCCATCAGAAGAAATACATATATATAATTGTTACTCGAAACTGGAAGTTCCACTTTATAATACAAAACGTCTGATTAATTTCTTTTTTCAGGTTCTTACTGTACTTCGACACATATCCTAGAGGAAAGGAAACTGACATAGAACCAGCCAATTATTTGAGAGTAAAGACATATTTATGCTCTAACAATTTATATGATACGGATCCATTTAAGACAATTAAGATACTTTGGAACTAATTTCAACGAACTGGTTCTGATTTGAAAAATAAATTGCCCAAGTTCACGTTGTCGAGTTGTTGATTTCGTATAGTGAATTTCTCCTGAACGTTGGAGAAAATTCTCATTTTTTCTGAGGACGCAATTGCAAAGCAATGATACAGTGCATTCCAAATTGGTTCAAGGTGTCAATAGATTTTTTCAATATCTAGGATAGAAAGATACAAGGGAGATTAGTAACCACTCCTTTTGCAAGCTGATCAGAGAGAATATCTCTATTTTGTGTGCAATTACCTTGTTTATGTTCATTTGAGATTAGTAACCATGCCTTCTGGAAGCTGATCAAGCAGAATATCACTATCCCAGTAATCTATATATATAAAAGAGTAACGTTACTGAATGACTGACTGATTCAACATCACACAGCCCAAACGGCTGAAGCTAGAACCATGAAATTTTAACTGTGGGTTCCTCCCTCCCCAAAACGATCCGATAAGAAGGGATTTTTGGAAATTCGAACGTTTAGGGGGTAAAAAGGGTAAAAATGGGTAAATTCGGTAACCTTATATTTTCAAAACTAATAAAGTTACAAAAAAACTTAAAATTACATCTTACTCCATTTAAAAATGTCAGCTTGACAGGTGTTTCGTACTTTTTCGAAATTCGAACCTTTTAGAGGATAAAACGGGTAAAAACTGTATTTTGGTACTTTTTTGGCACCCTATGTATCTTTTAAACCAATAAACATAGAAACAAATTTTAAATCGTATTCTTTACTTATCAAAATATAAAAAAAATATAAGTTTGGTACTTTTTGGAAATTCGAACCCTTAGGTATAAAAATCGTGTTTATTTTTGGTACTTTTTCATAAAATATGTTTTTCTATAATTTTACATAGACATTCGAATATTTTATTATGAACTCCCACCACGATGCAGATTTTTATTTGAATAAAATTTTACCACCGCAATGGGGATAAAAAAGGTACTAAAAAAGGAATAAAAAATTAACTAACAGGGTGTTATTTGGAACTCGAGTGCCAGGGTGTATATTGGGCCAAATCCGGGTAAACAGTTTGGTACATTTTTAAAACATATATTTCCTTGGGCACATTAACACAGATTTTAGATTTGAGACATGTCTGTAGCATAAACAATTTTTGAAAAATAGAATATTTTTAAATTTCAAACTTGAGGGGTGTTCAAGGAGGAAAAGGGAAATTGGTACTTTTCTTTTAATGGTACTTTTTTAATATTTTAACTATAACTACTATAGGTACTTTTTTATTCTTCTAATGGTACTTTTTGAATTTTCTATAACAATGGACTTAGAAACATGAAATTAAGCATATATAGTCCTAAGTGAGTGAGAATTCTAGGGGGAGACTTTTTGGTACTTTTTCTTTATTCGAATGGTACTTTTTGTAATTTCTTCACCAATGAACCTAAAAACATGAAATTAAGCTTATATGGACCCGAATGAGTGGGAAACCACAAGTGGGGGCTTTTTGGTAGTTTTTATATATTCTAATGGTACTTTTTGAATTTTCTGTAATAATGGACATAGAAATATGAAATTATTAGTATATGGTACCAAGTGAGTTAAAATTCAAGGGCATACTTCATGATACATACTTTTTCTTTATTCTCATGGTACTTTTTTGAATTTTCTATATCAATGGACCTAGATTTTCCAAAAAACCGAAGAATTTCAAAACTGCGGTTTCGGTTTTATAAAATTGAAAACCGATCGGTTTCGGTTTTGTGATAATTTATTAAATATTATTCGGTTTTTCCTTTATCTGTGGTTCTTCTTTTGACTGGCCAGACATTGCGTTTAAGATCCTGATTTAGCAACTAAGATCCTTAAATTAGCTTTGTTGGATCTGTTTGATTGGAGTTTAGCAACACTTTTGCATCCATCCTTTCTGGTACAAGTTTCCATGTGCCAGTACATATCTATTGTTTTGTACCTATATGTAAATACTGTTATCTGAAAATTCCCATGTGACTTTAAGAATCCTTAAGTCCGGCCTCTAACAATATTATTGGTTCTACAAGTTACCAGCAGCATCTACAATTTGAGTTATAGCGACCCATTTTGGCATTTGGTTCGGACACTATAAATTCAGAGCATAACATTGAACTATCCTGATGTTGCGAACTCAGTCTCATAGTCATACTATTGTTATTCTGTATAAAAGTAAGATTCAAACGCCACTGGATCTGGGTGAGATATTTTTCTGGTTTCGCATAGGTTTATTGTAAGCGTGTACACGCAGAGAAAAAATATAGTTGGGCATGGTTACTGCATTTCAATATTGTTACAAGTTTTTTAACTATATTATAGTCACAGTAACTATTTACATGATTGTGGTAACCATAATATGGTTAATTTATGATTCACATGATTGTAGCAACCATATATATGGTTACAGTAAACAAATATATGTTTGTGACAACCATTCATATGATGAAGGACTTATCATATTATATTGTTCTCGGCTTAAAGCTTATCATAATCTGAGAACAACATATTATGATAAAATTATTCAGCACAAATATGGTTGCCACAAACATATATTTGTTTAATGTAACCATATATATGGTTGATACAATCATGTGAATCGTAAATTAACCATATTATGGTTACCACAATCATGTAAATGGTTACTGTGACTATAATATTGTTAAAAATATTGTAACACTATTTAAATGGTTACAGTAACCATGCCCAATTATATTTTTTCTCTGCGTGTAGTTTCAAATTCTTGCATAAATAGAGCGGAAACTAGAAAAAACTGAAACAAAAAATTAATCGAAATAATCACATATACGAGTGTTGTTTTTGTTTTCATATAGTTTTTTTTTACTAAAAGAAATTCATCCAGACAACACTTATAATATATAGACATTAAAGGTCAAATCCGGTATTTTGCAAATATGCAGATTTTTACAAAAGTTTTGGACTAATATCTTATTGATATAGGTACCTATATTTTTCTAAAACTTTGAAAGTATCTAGTTGTTTAGGCTGTAACACTATTCGTTGTTGGCAGACTTATTTGGCTACATTGTTTTGTGAATATAAAATACCAAATTCGACCGCAGAAAAATGTTATCAGGTCGTTGCTGTTTCTCTCCCCTCCTATTAAGTGAATTTATAACTGTGTATATGTAAATATATCATGCTCTTTCAGAGATATACATACATGGTAAGGTTGACACACACATTGAAGATATAAATACATAAGTATGTATGTATGAATAAGTATGTTTAAGTTCGTATGTGGTCTGGCAGGAACCCCAAAAAAATTCACTAAATAGTGAACAAAAACAAAAGAAACCACTAGAATACAATTTTAATATGTATGACTAAAGTACAGAAAGACAGACATTCAGTCAGTCCGACTGAGTGACTATTTCTGTACATTTAGTTTGGTATCTCAACCAAATTCAAAGTGTTTTATTTCTCCCCTTTCTAAGTAAGTTGTCCTCTAAATGCTTGAGGTCTAAATAACTGTTAGTGAAAAACAATATCTACTGGCTTCTTAGTCGTCTGTCTTAAAACATATGTATGTATGAGTTGTGTAAGAATGTCTGTAAAAGTATAAGCTATTAACATTAAAAAGGGGAAATAATTCGAAATTTGCACAAATTTTTACCATGTTCAAGGATTTACCGCTATTATACGGGAGTACGTTGACTGAACAAAACATATTTATACAAACAAACATAAATAGTTAACGGAAAAGTAGCTTGAACATAGGCATGTTTAATATAGAAATTAGTATAAACTACAACCCAAAAACAACTTGACTCTTTTCCCAGCTATTTATTTATTTTATTTTTTTTTTGTTTGTTTTGAGGTTGTTGTTTCCTTTGACAGGATTCCTTACCTCTCGTTTATGCTAAACAATTTTTCTAAAGCCACATTCAGAGACACACATATGTTGTAAATATACTTGCAGATATTGGGGATATTTATGAAATTGTTGGAACATATGGATTCCGAGCCAAAAGAACTACTCATCTTTACAGGCCAAGAACTAATAAAGCCAATATCAGATACTATGTTTCAAAGGGAACCATCGTTCGGTATCGAGCATTGTCATGATGGACTATTACTGTTTCTTGTCTGGGCGTGCTCTGTTCGTAATGATGCACTGGCTACCAAACAATTGGCCATAAATTCGACGGTTAAGTTAAGTACTGTAGGAGCATGGAGGTCTAGTTGTACTGCCCATGCGTCTATTTTGGGAAGTATATCTTATCTCCCTGGTAATATTGACTTTTGCACACCCTTACCCTTTATTGACAGACGCTTCTCTGTGTCGTTGACGGGCGAGTCTCCTTCTTCTATGGACACGTTTGTCATATATACAGATGGTTTCAAGTCTGCGGTTGGGGTGGGTGGTGTCTTTTATATTCTCCATATTCAGAAGAGCGTGTGTTTCAGGTTACATGATCAATGAAGTGTAATTCAAGCTGAGATTTCAGCGGTTAAAAGGGCGATACACTGGATGAAGTACTATAGGCTATTTGGTGTGAATATCCGAGCTCTGATATCAGTACTCACGGGGCACTGCTTGATAGGTACACATGCTAGGAGACTGAATACTCCATATAATGACTTCTGTAGTAGTTGCCATGATGAAGACGAGGATGAGAAGATTGAACATGTCCTCTGCCTTTGGCCAGCCCTAGCAGGGGATCGGACTGCGACAATGGGTAGTCCATTTTTGCACGGCATAAATGGTTGGTTCGACATTGAACCCAGTTCTGACATGTGAGTCAGAACTCACATGCTCATGCTAATGAGGTCTTGAGCATGATCCTTTAGGGTAACACAAAGGGACCAATTTATGGACCCAAGTGAGCTGGTTAATACTAGCTGCCTATATAACCTAACCTTACCTAATGCCTTCAATTCTCGGTCTTCAAACTTTTTTGAGCTGGCCTGGGCAATCTTTGAATTTCGCGTCTAAATCACCACTTCTGCACCGAACAAGAGATGGTTTGAATCGATGAACCACATTCTTCATTAGATTTGGTGAGCAATTGGTGTGCTTTAGCGGCTTCCCGCATATGACGTTTTGTTGGTACCAAATTCGACATTTTCAAAGCCAACAAAAACGCGTTCAAAATATCTATTGTAAATCCTGAATTTTTAAGTCATACACCCAATATATTCATAATTACTTGCATAAGTTCTTAATCCAAATCTTACGAAAACCCCCAATACTTTAGCATTTTATATGTTTGTCAACATATGTTTTCTATTAAGGGTACATCTAATTATGACTCCAATTCTTATTAAGATTCTTAGCTTTTCTCATATATTTTTTCTGGCCCATATACTTTACTCTAACACACACACACACACACACATACTTTGGCACAGTCTTACGTATTTATACAATATGAAGGTAATAATAAGAACTTAAGTTACATTTTTATGTTGTAGTTGTAGTATTTTTGTGGCTTTAATTGGAATTTTCTCCACAAAAAATGTACCAGGAATTGTTGGAGAGCGGGGGAGAATAGATGTTTGTTGGTTTTCAATTTTCTTAGAGCTAACACTGCAAAATTTCGCTTAAGATGTTGGTGGCTTTACATTTAAGAGAAAGTCTACGTGTTGGTATGTGGTTTTTAAGTAGCTTCATAAAGAGCATTTGCTATTAAACTAGTAAATTTTCATTTAAAGTGGTAGCATTGGTGGCAAAATATGTTTAAAGAAACTAATTTAAATATAATTTCAAAAAAATCACTGTCTAAAGAAGAAAACTTGGTTGTCAGTTTAATTAAAATCTTAAATTTTGGGAACCCTAATTAACAAATTTCCAGGCCGTAGGAACGTTACTGACTATGACTGAGTCACTTTTTGAAATAATTGAAAACATAACCTCCGATGATAGAATTTCATATGTGATTGACGATTTATCATGATATACATAACATAAGGAATCCTCGTCCAGGAGCGGCAGAATACAAGGGGATCCAGCATTCCCTGGATATATAGAACATATAAACATACAAATGATATTTTTCTAGAATCTTTCCTATTGAAAACTTTATAAAGTCTCATGTTTTCATTGTCACAATTTTCTAGCTGTCAACATGCCTACCTAAAAAGGATATAGCTTTGCATGACGTTGTATGGACTACTAGAGATCACATGAATTCAAACTATATAGATGGCTTACATTGAGATATATAAATGAGGTCTCCAACAATATAACAACTATAGCCATACAACTGAGCCTAGAAGATTTAAAAAAATACATCAGTAGCTGGATAGTGATCAAGCTGAAATCTAGAGTTATAACTGAGTGTCTTGAGACTCAGTTGGACGTGAAATACACTAAGTTTCTGTGATCTTTTCTCTACTGTGACTGATTGTTGATAATTTGATTCTTGTCGAAAGTGGAAATAAATCTGTAACTTCGAAAGAGATACTCCTATTTTAATAAAGTTTATCATGTCTATAGAGAAGGTAAAGTTGAGTTTATGTTGAGACTTTGGACTTTTAATCACCAAGAAGGGGGGACAGACCCTCAAGGTCCCAAAGTGGGGTGCCAGGGGTATATTGAAAATTAAAAATTATGCCAAATGATGTCTTGTAACACCGAAAATTGAAAACAATTTGAATGGGAAACACCTCGATTCTTATCGAGTCTTAAAATAAGAGCATTAAATTTGTTGTTGATGCGGAATATGTGGTATTACTGGTTCCAGGTAT
Source organism: Calliphora vicina (assembly GCF_958450345.1). Taxonomy (NCBI): domain Eukaryota; kingdom Metazoa; phylum Arthropoda; class Insecta; order Diptera; family Calliphoridae; genus Calliphora; species Calliphora vicina. The sequence goes on along the minus strand of NC_088783.1, from coordinate 14,685,813 downwards.
AATCCTGAATGTGATTATCAATATCACAACCAATGTCATGGAAAAACTAGGCCATTGAAATGAGCTAGAAGTAAATTGAAGCAGAACCGAACTAGTTATGTTTATCTCAAAGACCAAGATACCAAGCTTCAGACTACTACGTCTTTGGGGATGTGAACTGCGCGAAATTTGTAGATATTACTCTTACCAAACTAGTAGCAGGATGTTCGGGGCAAAGTGAGGCTGCAGTCCTAAGCTGGTTAAGTGGTCAATACTTTCAATAATGACTTATGTGTCTGGTGTAGGTAACGACTTCTCTCGATTTATATCGAGCTTTCTCAGAGATCGCACTATACTAGTTGTTGTAGATGGGATCTCATCAAATAAGTTCAAGATTCATTCAGGGGTACCGCAAGGCTCCGTTCTTTCTCCTACTCTATTCCTTATTTTTCTAAATGACCTTCTAAGTCAAACTTCCAACCCTATCTATTATTTTGCAGATGACATCAACATTTGCCATTCATATTCATTCAGCTATAGGCCAAGCCTTTTGGAGATTGGGGCAATGAGGCAAAACATGAATGATACACTTAACAAAGATCTTGTGACAATCTCCGAATGGGGTCATGCGAACAGAGTCGATTTTAATACACGTAAGACTCAATGTTGTATGTTAACACACAAATGCACGACAGATCATGTTGCTACATCTCTTTCTATGGGTGGTGTAAATATTAAGGAATCAGAAGCTCTCGATGTTCTAGGCATGAGAATTCAGTGTGATGTTCGCTGGACAAAACATATTTTTCAAGTGTCGAAAGAAGCATTCAAGTGTCTCGGTTTTCTAAGACGGTGTTAGAAATACTTCACTTCATTTGATCTCCTTACTATTTACACCACTTATATCCGACCGAAAATGGAATACAACTCTCATGTATGGGCCGGTGCTTCGAAGTCTATTTTGGAGTTACTCGACCGCGTACAGGATTGACCTCTCCTGTACGCGGTCGAGTAAGGTGCTTATCGGCGACAGTAGGGTATCCAGCTCTATCGCTTCTCTGGAGCATCATCGCAATGTGGGTTGCGTTTCACTGTTCTATCGATACTACAATGGAATGTGTTCTGATGAAATTAGGGAACTTGTTCCCGATACCCGATACGTTCATTAGCGGGGGCTCATCCATTCGTGGTCAATTTGTTTTTTAGCCGTACCGTCCGTATGTGGAATAAGCTTCCTGTCGAAGTATTTCCTGTCTCTTTCAATGTAGGAAAATTCAAATCAAATGTTCACAAACAATACTCCCTCTATCCTCCTTCCCATAACCTATTTTCCTAGTTCCAACACAATGCATTGCATGAGTATGAGTCATCCCCTGAGTGCTGGTCCAAGCAAAAACAAAAAACGTCGTGGATCAACTCTACAGAACTCAGAGATTTGCTTGCAGTGCAGTATGTTTAATTGCTCATGTATACAAAAGCTAGGATCTTGAATTGTATTCCTTCGTTCCTAAACCAAATCTCAGAAATTTGGTATACACAGAGAAAACAACCGAATTAGCAACCGAATTTAATTCCAATCGAATGATTCGGTTACACACATTGAATTTTTCGGTTCTATCAACAGGAAGTTTGTTTACAAAGAAGAATTTCGGTTAAAGCAACCAAAATTTTTTTACCTTTTTTATAATTTTGTAGCCACAAGTCGGCCACTAAAGTAGAATCATTCGATTGACAACAAATTCGGTTGCTATCACGAAGCTGTTGTCTCTGTGTAGGAACCCTCATATACATAACGCCCCTTACACTCGACATGGGTAGCCACTGTGATACTTCATAAGTAAACAGCAGGATATTTATTCTAAATCCGTTGTTTCCTAGCTGAACAATCTAACAATCTAATCTTAACAGGAGAGGAAGGATGTTCCAAAAATACGTTTCCTCAAGTTTGCCAGAGCCTAGCTTTGGCAGAATAGCTGGGACACAGTATCCTCCTCTTCTTTGTTTCGACAGCTTCTATAGTAATCATTAAACCGTAGGCCTTCTAGTATGTGTTTCAATTATGCAGTGTCCTGTAATAAGTTAAACAATTAGCACTATTTCCTCATGACGGAATTCTATACGTAGATTCTTCTTGCCGTCATCGTTAATGGGCCAGGTCGACCTCAAGATCATATGTGGATTCATTAGTCCACAATCTTTAAAATCGGATAGGAAACAAAAAAATTGCACGTGTTTAAAAATTTTACATGTCGAATGTACCCTACTTTGAGCCCCCATAGCACCGCCCTTGGATCATTCGTATGGCGCATTTTAATATCTTCAACTCGGATACTCCCACATCAAATTTTATTCCGATCAGACCAGCCGTTTAGAAATGCCAGATTTATTTCCAAAAAAGTTTGATTCTGCCCCAATGTGCATCATTGCACTCCTTTTGACCAATTTATCTGCTATACAATTACTTTGATTTCAATCGTGTTCAGGTACACATATTAGCTAAGATACCCGTCATTCCTTGGGTAACCTAGATGTCGTGAAGACATCCGCTATTCCGTTAACGTCAGACGTGATATCAGTTAATATACATATATCTCCAGATATTCGATAATACCTCAGCCATTTGGATGCACGTTTTATGGCAATAATTGCCAACTGAAGGGCAGGCGATGGGTAGCCCGAAGTAGGATTTTCCCATAATTCTCAATAAAGAAACCTGCCTCGACTCTATTACCCCTTTTACAGCTGTCCGTGTACATAGCTAGGGGAATAGTAACCGATACGACATTTTGAGGAGTATAGGAGTATAAACGGTTCATTGGGCGATCTTTAAGCAAGCAATCAGACTAGAATATAGTCTTTATCTTTTTTCAATGATTTTAAATTTTATTAGTATTAAAAATGCAATAGCAAAAAAATCAAAATCATTTGATCTTGTACTTTTGCCCTTAAGAAAATACTACTGCATAATATTTTTTGTCTTTATACTAGAAATATACATATTTAGATGTTTGTAATTTGTTATAAAACTAAACGAAACTATGACGGTTACTGTTCTAAATTTCCAACTGCAATTGTAGTGAAATTTTTAAGAGCAAATCAGCTTAAAATTAACAAATTTATTACAATTTTTATTAGGGTTCTTTTTTTTTGTTGCTGCTTCGTCGTATTATTTTCTTGCATTTGTAAGCACATTTTGTAACTCTTCATACTTTTTAGATTTAATAATTTTTTATGTGATTTTCTTGCCGTTGCTGTTGTTGTAGGAAAACGGTTGCCAACTTTTAATGGGATTTCGTTATTTTCCTTTTCTATTCGTTTCTATTTTTTTGTATTTTTTTCTCCACTCGTTTCAGTTTTCGTTAAAGTATGTTATATGAATTTTTTGTTGTTGTTGTGTAAGTTTTCTTCATTTCGTTTGTTAAGCCAGTGAAGCAATCAGGAAAAAGGAAACACTTAGGTAGTATATGACAACTTCCGGCTATGAGCATAATTTAGCGTTTTAAATTACATCTAAAATGAGCTTAAATGGTTCATGACACATTTTCAAGAAATGAGCAATTTTCAAATGTGAGAGGGACAACAAAAAATAAAAAGCTAAAATAGCAACAACAAAAAATTTTATATAAATTTAACGGAATATGTGTGTATTTGTATAAATAAGTAAAATAAGATGGCTGTAGCTGCAACAACAAAAAGCCGAAAAAACACTGAAAAATAATAAGAATTTTTCCCCCCAAAAAAAAAGAGAACAAGGATATGTTTGCATGTGTAGCTATGTGAGAGAGTGTGTGTATAAATATATAGTAATTGAAAAGGATACGGCAAAGGATATGTAACAATCTACTAACTACTTACCTTACGATATCATATTTACACATTCACACTCACTGACATAAATACTTACATATATACTAGATTTTTGGGACAGTATTTTTTCCTCTTACCTGTGTATTTTTTTTTGTTTTTTGGCTTACGTTTGCATATTGTTGCTGCTCCTGCTCCTGCTTTTTTTCATTCTTTCAGTTGGTTGGTGGCATGACAAAGTTTAAGTAAACATTTCGTGTGTTGTAGAAATTCTTTAGATAAATTCAAGCTAAAGACATGAAATAAACAACAAATTTTATACATTAAAGTAATGTCACAATTCAGAGGAGTATTCAAGTTTTTCAATGCAAAAACGAACGTTGAACAAAATGCTACATGTTTAATCTAACTTGCTATAAAATTCCAACGTGTGATTGTTAAGATAATTGCATCGGGAAGGTGAACATATGTATAAGGTCCATGATAAATGATTGGTGTTTTGGTTTTAGGTAAAAATACATTTTATATTCTAAGAGAATCTTTAAATCTCTTAGGATATCTGAGTAATTAATATCAATTTTGTTCTACTGAGCCTAATTTTCATAATGAAAAAAATAAAAATATAATGACCCTATTTTTTAAAGTTTAGTCGATCAACTATGACTTCGGTTATCTTTTGTACAAATTTCTTCGCTTTGAAGCAAAGTAGCACTATATTTTCTAACTGGCATCATAATGCTAATATCTGGAAGATTTGAATGTTTGGGAACATATTTTCGGGGTAAAAATAAATGTTTTTATTTTTTTAAAGAAACACAAACTTGCAGAAACACCAAGAGCATCTTATGAATACATTTCTTTTCTAAAAATCAATTTTTTGTCCGAAATATAAGTGATCACTAGGGTATTCATTCGACTAATGATCGATCGATTAATCAAATAATTTCTTACGAATAATTATTCGAACAATTTAAAAATGGTCATTTTCGAATAACGAATAATTCGAAAATTTTTATGTAGAATAATCGAATAAAACGAATAAATGTTCATATTATATTTAAATTTTTTAAATTGAAAGGGACTTTTGATCACTGTAGATGAGTGTTCCGATAGCTCATTCTATAAATATATCTGTGGTCACAAGCAATAACCGCCTAATTCAAAAAACATGTTTTTGAGAAAAAGCAATTTATATTTATAAAAGCGTTTCTGAAAAAAATAAAAGAATGCATTAGAAAAAGTATAATGCAGAATCAAAGATTCTTACACCCACAATGCTAAAATGAAAAATTATAACAAAAGCTTTATTTATTAGAGAAATATTTAATAAAAACAAATATCATCGCTTAATGCAACTCAGAAATACTAAATTGAAAATGCTTGTTGCTTGTTGAAAATAAGTATTTTGTTTGTTGCTTGGCATATGTTGAGTTAAGCTGTTATTACATATTTAAAAATTGACATGTCAACCAATTAAGCCAATTTGCAATAATCGCTTATTTTTAGTTTGGCTCTTATATCAGCACTCTTATTTATGAAAATTTATTTCGTGAAAAATAACAATAACATCTAAAGTCAATATAAGCTATTTAAACAAAATAAAATATAATTGAATGTTTTCTTAAGTATATTTTGGCGCTTATTATAAGTGCAATAGTCTTCCTTAGATCTTAAGCCAATATGTTTCTAATTAATAACTTTTTAAATAAGAAAGTTAGGAAGGTAGGGATTTCACGTATACATAGAGTACTATGAACAGAATAATGTAGCATATATAACTCAAATCTTTCTTAAGTCGACTTAGGTGGTTATTGCATATGACCACAGATATAAATATTACTGCAAGAAGTTATAATCCTCAAAACAAATCATTCAAAATTTTTAACTTAGGACTTGAACCAATGAAAATAAAAGGTACGGAATAAAATATTTGTTATTTAGCTGGCGAAATATTAGAAGAATTGCAATTAATAATCAAGATATTAACTTAGATTAAAGTGGAGTTGAATGTGATGGAGAATGTGATTTTGAAACGGCCGTCGAAAGTGATATTGAGGATGACATTTATAATGATTACATTGAAATAGATGAAGGCCATGATCTTAAAATATGTGTATAATATACATTGTATATAAGTGATGTTATTAACCGCGTACCTAAGTGTTGCAAAATATTTAATAAATCGAATGATAAACACAAATATTGCAAACTAACGTTTTGTTGCAAGAAAAGCATGGAGTTCGTCTTATACATGATTTTGAACATCGTTGAGGATCTTTGTCTAACATTGTAACTAATAAACTTTTTGCGTATTTGTAAATGCATCAATCATGCACTGCCTGACTTCAAATTAGCCACGTTCACTGACAATGATATCAAACTTGGACAGATTCCCTTTATTGGGTAATTCCCCAAGACCACTTTATTAAGCAAAGATTCGGCAACGTCGATAGAGCTTGATGTATAATACAATTTGTTATAAATAATTTAGAAATAGTGAATAATTAATTTACTAAAGAATTAGTTACTCAATATAAAACCCGAATTAATGAACAACATAACAAAGTTCTTAATACGTTTATATTGGATTTGAATTCAGGATCATGTCCAACTAGCTCAAATTTTGTAAAGCATAGCTCCAGAATGGAAACTAATGGGTTTGGTAGTCAATTGTTTTGTAGATTGTTCGGGAGTTAATCTGATCAGAATATCTCTGTTTTATTTATTGATGAACTTTGTTTTCGAATGTTTTTTAACATTATCAATACTTGAATTTTTAACTTTAACGTTATTTTTGTTTTTCTTTAAATATAAAATATTAAAAAACCAAAATCAAAACTTCATTCTTTACTTTTTTAAAAAAAAATTAAATTATTCGAATAATTCGATTAATTTCAAACGTGTGATCGAATTATTCGAACAAGTTAAAATCTGTTATTCGATTTAGTTTTATTCGAACAAGAGAAAAATCGAATAATTCGAATACCCTAGTGATCAGAGGTTGAAATTATTTTCTTGATAATCACAGTATTTACAAAGTTATAGAGAGTGTTAGTTTTTTTGCCGATTTCATCAAACAAAATAGTCGAACCTCAAACCTCAGACTGATAGTCCCCTCATATTTCTCTGTTTGTTTAATGCGAAATTGTCGACATCTTTCTGTACTCATACTGCTTATTTTAGGATCCGCGGACAAAGTTTTACACCTTGTCTATGAGAGTGAGTTATAAGTACTATATAATTAAGATATAATTAATGCCTAGATTGGAAGAATTTCAGAACAATACAAAGCTACTGCCAACGATGAAAATATTGATCATTAAACATATCAGATTCGCGTTATTTTCGAATATAATATATCCATATACTCCAATGCCGTTCTCTAGGTCTCCGAAGCGGCGCGAATATTGAGTATTGAATTCAAGTGGCATTCTACAGACTTCCGTAACTGAAGTCCGGACGGACGGACACCGCTTAATCGATTTAGAAAGTGATCCTGAATACATTGGTATACTTGGATGTGGGTGTTGGGACAATATTATTGCAGTTTACAAACATCACGACAAATCCAATATACCCTCCCCACTATGGTGGTGTAGAGTAAACTTCCAATAGTGGTTAAAAAAAAATTTGGAATATTTTTTTTTGTTTACAAAAACAAAGTAGTTAAATTGTTTTTATTTCAATATTTATTTATTTACAGTGTCTTTCAAGTTTAAGAGATAAATATTAAGAATTTTATGCATAACAAATTTTATTACTTTTGTAAATATTATTGTATAAATGTGTATTTCTATATTTGACATTTGAAATTTTATCCCTTTTCCACAATTGAATTTTTATATACACAACAATTTCATATTTCTTATGGTAGAATACTTATTTTACGACTTCATGTATTGTATTTTTAAATTTCTTTTGATCTGTTGAATCGCACAATACAAAGATTAATGCAAAATGGTGTAAAAAGAATCATAAATTATTTGATGATTGGAGATACACAACGACTAAGAGAGACCCTTTAACCCTCATTTTTTCTATCTCTGGTTATTTTTTATCGTGGCGATATTCTGACAGTCCTCATACAAAAATTATATTAAATGGAAATATATCGTTACGAAAATCCTTAACCAGAGATTTAGAAAATGGGAATAAGAACGTAAGCTGCCAACTGTTTCTATTGTGTTCTCCAGAAAAATTCTCAATATTTCTTTACTACTTCTAAGTAATGCATATGGTATATAGTAGTATATACATTAAAAAGTTATTGCAGCTAATCAGAAATGACATATTATTTCTAAGTTTTAGCTGGTTCAACACACTTTTTTGTGTGTCTATGGAAAAAACTTGACATAAAGCAGTGGACAAGATAAAAAAGTAGAGTATGTTTCGAAAATATCAATTAATTGCCTTAGAAAATTCGGGAATACTAAACACAGGAAATATCATATATTAACCCTTAAATACCCTACTTTTCCACAAAAGTACCTTATAAATATCAGTGTTTATAGAAATAAGGTAAATAATCACAAAAAAGAAAAAGAAAATTCACAACCAAAAGGCAAAAACACAAAGAGAGACAGATGAAGAGAACAGGCGAGAATATCATAACCAAAAATGAAATAAAATAATATTTATATATTTCAATTTTCCACATGGAATATGTTGTCGATTGCTGGTTGAATCAATTTATGGCATCCGTAAAAAAAAATACAAAAATATATAAATATATTATGTACATACATATGTATGTATATGAACAGCGACATTGAACTGAATGTGTTTGGTAAAGTGTGCAAAACTAGCAATACAATGACATATATACTCACCCACACAGAGAGAGAATATCACACATACATATTAAATAAACCTGCAGTATGTGGAACTATAGACTCCATTGATGAATTCGTATGTCACTGATTCCGTAACCATGTCTTTAAATAGGGTGTCTTGCGGTTAATGGAGCTTAGTGTCAATTGTCATCTTCTGCACTACAATTCGTTGAAAAATACCCCAGGACTTCTTGGTGACTGCCCCGAACCATTGATTACAATGAGACTTTCTGATAGCTGGTCCAAAATAGTCAACTCACTGGATTAACATAACGGTTACATAGAGTCAGTTACCTTAATAGCTACCAAACTGGTTACTTGATCTGCCACATGAAGTCATTAAAGTAACCAAAAGTTACATGGAATGTCGCTATACTTAAGCATTAAGAAAACAAACAGAATGATAACACTCTGCTACAAAATGACACTTTCTGTAAGAACTTGAAAAGCGACCTAATGGGGGTTATAGACCTAGATGAGGACATATTAAAACCGTTTTCAAAGATTTTGAAACACCCTCAAAATTTTGAGTTATTTTGAAAAAACTGTTTTAGGGTAGGTCGTAGTACTTTAGTACCTCCAACTCACACATTTTTAGATCGGTTTCAAAATTTTAAACAATTATGGATAGACAAAGAATTAAGCTTTCATAAAATGTATGCATAAAATGTATATCGAAAATTGCGTAAGTTTTTATAAAAATGTTCGCCTTATTTTTTTTAATAATTTTTGAAATTCAACAGTAGTTATTTTAATTTTTTTCTATAAGAGCCTATTTTTTTTGCACAGTGTTTTAAAGACAACTTTATATTGGAAAAAATGAGATATTACTTGTTAAAATCCGTTTATATTTGCAAAAGTTATTAAACTTTTTTGAAAAAAGTTCGAAAAAATTTACCTTGTAAATTCTAAATTTTACAAATATTTTTTTTCTACAGTTTTTTGTTTCTTTTTTTATTCAAATGCGCTGGCGGAGAAAATACTAAAAATGGTGTTAATTAAAAGTTGAATAACTTTTACAATTTTAATCCGATTTGAATAATTAAAACCATGTTTTATTAAGAACTAAATTTCCGATATATGTTGGTATAAAGTTTTATAAACTTTAATATAAAAATAAGCAATGAAAAGAGACTAAAATCAGAAAAGTTGATAAATTTTGTTTTTCTTTTAGCTATTCTTAAGAAAAATAATACTTATAACTTACAAATCTACAAAAAATAATCAGTTTTCTTTCGAAACCCGTTAACTAATTTAAAGTCGGATAAAATCTGACTGAGTTACAGATCGATAAGTTGACGAACATCACTGAAAACGGTTTTTTTCAGAATAACTTCTGAATTTGAGGGTGTTTTTGAAATTTTTTGACACAATTTGTAATGTACTCAGCAAGCCCTATAACCCACGCTAGGTCGTTTTCCATGTTATTTCCATCGCAGCACCGTGTAATTATATCAACACAAATTTTATAAAACCAGTTTGTACGAATTATTCACAAAAAAGTGCAGTGCAAAATAAACGTTTAAAGTGACTACTTTCCTATGCAAATTACCTAAAATATATAAATTTGGAGTAAGCCAAGTGATCAGGATTTAGTGACAATTACTGTCTATAAGGGATACATTGACTACTTACTTAACTGCTGGGACGATTACACTATGCAACAAATGGAGACTTTTGGAAAAACACAAGAACATGACAGTATAGGTTCGACTCTACTACCAAAGGGTAGTAAAACCCTATACTCAGTTTTCCCATTTTGGTGACCGATTTTTTTTTATGGGCCCCCAAAGTTTCTGAAAATCAGTGGGGCCTCTAAAAAAGGTGTCATCAGTTTTTGGTTAGCAGCTAATTCAGACTTTGTGATACGGCTTAACTTTATATGGCAATAATATAGCTATGATTCCGCAAAATAAATTTTGTTAAAATTTGTTTCCAAAAAATAGCTTTTACGAGCACTTTTGTTGAAAAAATATAGGAAGAACATTTTTTTTTTTACTTTTTTTAGAATAACTTCCAGGGACTCCTAATTTTTCAATAACAATATCTTGCAAAGTTGTAGCTACGGTAAATTTGAATAACTCTTGTGAACATATCAATGCAATCCGAACATACCTAGACATTCTAAATAGCTGTCAGAAATCACTTTATAGCTTAAAATTTTTAGTTTTTTACTATTTTTTGATTCTAAAACAATAATTTTTTGTTAAAAATGTATGTTAGAGTGTATACTATTGTGCTGGAATAACGAAGAATGGGCAAATCATTATCGGTATGATCCGGGCGCATCACTTTATCCAATCTTGATCATGCAAGACCGGCTTGATGCAAGATATGAAAAAACTTTAAAATTTTTGAAAGTGGGCAAGGTTTGTGGAGCTTCTGAAGAGTAAATATAAGCTTTTTATATAAGTTTTTGATATCGGTGGAGACCTTATGACTTGGAGATTGACATTTTAGTGAAATGGATTAATTTTGTGTTTTTTCGGACGTATTTTACCATAAAAACTAACAATATTATAAAATGGTGATTTTCCATCAAGAAAAATAAAAACTTTGAATTAATGTAAAATTTGAACAGTTACAGACATCACAATAAAATTTGGAAATAATATAGATCTAAATGTTCTTAAGTCAATAGCATCACTAATGTTGCCATTCTTTGTTTTCAAACAGCAAAATTCCTAAAACGGGGAAAATGTGTTCCAAAAACTGAGTTTTTTTTAGAAAACAGCCCACTTGACGTTATTTACAGTATGATAGTAAAAACGTTTCGTATGTGTATAAACAATATATAGGGCTATACAAATATGATGAGTTTTTGAGGATCGGTGCATTGCGTTTTTAGAATTTTTTACTCAAACCTAAAATTTTGTTTCAAAATTGGCCAAGTTTGGATTGGGCTGGGGGCTACAATGTCCGCTTAAGTTAGTCAAGTATTACTTTATACGTTTTTGCATTAAGTTATCTTTCCAAATCATAGAAAAGTGTATATAGCCACGAAGAAAATTAGTTTTTTATAAAAGTAAAAATATGGGCACTTTTTTGGGAAAAGACTTAAAAAACACATGCATACAAAGCTGAAATATATAAAAAGATGCTTCAACTTTGGATGCGTGTAACTTTTTACAGGGACGAAATAATTGTTATCAGATTTGTTTTATTTTCTTTAGAATTTTATCGCAAATATACGTCATATATAAAAAACAAATTTCGACCTTTCGTAGGCCCATCATATATAAAATACAAAATAAAGATCGATCAAAATTTAAAAAAAAAATTAATCCTAAATATCTCTTGAACTAAAAGAGATAACCTACAGATAAAAGCATATTTTTGTAGACCTTCTCAAGGAATATCTATTTTTTAAATTTCAGCTCATTCGGATCATAAATCGCTTTTTGGCGATTTTTTTTTAAATGTGTGACATTGAGGTTCCACTCACTGATCCCCATTCCGAACACATCAGCCGAGTAAATAATACAGCACAACATAGAAGTGTGGACTTGATCATACTATTTTAACAAAAAATCTTTGTTTTAGCGTCAAAAAATAGTAAAAACGAAAATTGTTAAGGTACAAAGTGATTTTTATGTGCTATTTAGAGTGACTAGATATGTTCAGAATGCATTGATATGTTCTCAAGAGTTGTTCAGCTTTACCGTAGCTACAACTTTACTAAATATTGTTAGTGAAAAATTAGGAGACCCTGGAAGTTATTCTAAAAAAAGTAAAAAAAAAAATTTTTCTTACTATATTTTTTCAACAAAAGTGCACGAAAAAGCTATTTTTTGGAAACAAATTTTAACAAAATTTATTTGGCGGACTCTTAGGTATATTATTGCCATATAAAGTTAAGCCGTATCACAAAGTCTGAATTAGCTGTTAACCAAAAACTGATGACACCTTTTTTAGAGGCCCCACTGATTTTCAGAAACTTTGGGGGCCCATAAAAAAAAATCGGTCACCAAAATGGACAAACTGAGTATAGGGTTTTACTACCCTTTGGTAGTAGAGTCGAACCTATATAGTCATGATCGTGTGTTTTTTTCACTGTTGCACTGTGTTATCGATATAATAACAGTTAACAGTTTCGAATCGATAGCTATGGGTGTTTTTTTTCAACGTTGAAAATTGACACCTTTAAAATTGCAGGGATGCATTACACTGTGCACAATGCACGACAATGTGTGCAAACACAAGGCAATGTGACAGAATTGCCAATAATGTAAATACATCTACAGTCAACATTAAAAAAAACTCACACATACAACAAACCAGCAAACATTCTGGTTAGATAACAAATTGAGAAGGTTTTCAATGTTGAACCTATGAAAGTAATTTGCACAACATTGGAAACTAATAGCCTCTTCAACAAAAATGTGAGTTTACACTCAGTTTGAGATATACTATTGGGTGTATGACTTAAAAATGCGGGATTTACAATAGATAACGTATCTTTTGAAAGTGGTTTTTGTTTTTAATAACTTATTTGAGCAATTCCATGTCATCGTACGTGACATTTCTACGCCTGTAGAGTGGAATAGATTTTGCAAAAATAACAGATCTAAAAATAATTTGGTCTTTATGTTCCATTCGGAGTGTACTATATTTAAAAAAAAATAAGAAGTTCTTTCGAAACATTGCTGTGCAAAATATCGAGCGAAATATGTGTATATCGTACGTTACATAAAATGGAAGTAATTTTGAGGTACATGACGAAATATGCGAAAATTTGCGAAACGTGAGAGGCGTTATGTTTTCTTTTAATTTCTTACACTAAACCAAATATTTTTCCTTTACAATCCGTCATATTTAAATAAAGCAAACTTTGGATGATTTTATAATAAATAAAATTTAATATCGTACGTGACATACCGTACGTGATAGATTTTTCTCTAATAGTAAATTAATATATATTCTGGAAATACATATATGTATACAAAAACTAAAAAAATAAATAGAAAATATATATTCGGTTTCAATAAACCATTTGATAATAGCAAAAAAACAATCAGAGTCAAATTCATTTCATGCATGCTAATTGGTCAAATATAGTCAATTTAAACTATTATTTTTGCCTTTAAAATGTTTTAAATAGATCTAAATACCTTCACATATGTAAGTAGTACAATTTTAGTGTGTCTACGTATTCAGATAATCTTGAAAAAAAGTTTTAAAGGTTTTTGTTTTTTCAGTCGTGGTTGTTATTCTCGTGGAATTGCCCATATGTATTAGTGCAGTCAAATACTACTACTTCTGATTATTCAATGCAACTGAATCTTTTTCCCTTTGGTAGGACTTAATATTAAATTTTGCATTATTTTTAAGAAATAAACAGCCATGACTCAATTTGAAGTTTAATTGTCAGGAAATATGAACAGTATACATATTTAAATGAAATTTTATCATTTTTGATTGGAGGTTTCCAAAAAAAAAATGTATTAGAAGCAGTTATTATACAATACAATATTACATCGATTTGCCCTTATATAAATTGAATGAATCCTCTGGATTTAAAATCCTATTAAACACTGTAAACCACCATAGCTATGCATAATGGGGAGGGTATATTAGGTTAGTGCTGATATTTGTAACGTCCCATTGTTCCACCACCCAGCTTAAAGTTTACGAATCTGCTCAGGATCACTTTCTGAGTCGATTAAGCGATGTCCGCCCGTCCGTTCGTCCATGTAAACATTGTAATCAAGCTCCATAGCTCCCATATAAGACAACTCTCGAAAATTACATAAATGTGTATAAATCTCTGAAATATGTTAGAGTCCAAATAAAATTCAACACTAATAAGTTTTATAACGAAAATAGCTCCCATTTAAAGCCCACTTCCGAAAATTATATAGATTTCATAAAAATATTGTTATCGAAATAAAATAAAACACAAATAAGTTTCATATACATATGTATGTATACAGAATATATGCATATGTATATAGATTTGAGAAACCTTTGTAGACTTTAACATTTTTTCAAATTTTTGACTTTGTGTTTGTTGGGATATGTATGTGTGATTGTTTGTGTGTATGTGTTGTGATGGTAATAATTTAAATTTATATTTATCTACAATTACAATAAACTTTTTTGTTGTTGTGGCTTATTTTCATGCATAAAAAGAGAAGAGTTTTCTCGACTTTAAGCTGTAAAATATTCACAAATAAAAAAAATCCTATCAGTTTTATTGCGCGGGGGCATTAAAAATTTCAATATTTCTTATACGATAAAAGTCGACTGTTACTGACATTAATTGCTTTTATATTTTTCAGGAATGGGCCCATGCAAGTGAAACCTATATTGCAAATATAAGATGAAAAATCGTATAATGAATATGGTTTAATATTAGGAAGAGTTATTCAAACTTTGATCACTCATAAGTAGTTAACAAATCAGTATTATCAGATTACTCATATGAAACAATGATTCAAAAAACAAATAAGAGCGCTATATTCGGCTGTGTCGAATCATATGTAACTTTCATCAAATTAAATTTTAAAATACAAATTTAATTTTTCTTATTTTTTTTTAAATTAAAAAAAAAAAATTTAAAAATTGTTTATTGAATTTTTTTTCTTTTTAATTTATTAGTGAAATAAAATTGGTGATAAAAACATTTTTTTTTGTGAAAAAAACAAAAATTCGGTTTAAAATTTTTTTTCCCGATTTTGACATGGAAGAACGCTCTGTCAATATGAAATCTCAATGAAGGTAGAGATCGATTAATCGTCTTGTAGATTTCCGCGATTTCTTTATCCATTGCTTTGAACACCTTGATTCTACTTCGAAATTTGTGCGTAATTGCAGTGCAACCAGCTGATAAAGTAATGATGCCCTCAGTTGTAATCCCCAAAATTGGTAGAGGTTGGCTGTCTGAATTTGGTCCTCATCCATTATGACGTGAAGAATAAATGCAACACTAGTGTCGAACCTGGTTGTGCGTATTAGTTAGGAATTGGAATATACGAATCTCCATAACTATTTACTCAATGCCACTTTATATATCCATATTGTCTATACTAATGGCTTAGTAATCCAGAATTAATGAATTTGTAGATCAAAAATAGGCCAAAAATGGAGGTTGTTCTGTTTTTTTCCTTATATCTCAGCCATTTGTTGGCCGATTTTCTCGATATTAAATAGCAACCGAACCGGGACTATAGTTGATATATTGATGTATGAATCATGTATGTTAGTTATTTCAAGGCTAAGGAACGTTGATTTAAACATACATACGAACAGACGGACATGGCTATATCGACACCGTTATCTATAACGATCCAGAATATACTTTGTGGGGTTGGAAATGAAAAATGTTGAAATTACAAACGGAATAGCAAACAAAAAGAAGAATGCTCTGATTATTTTGTGCCCAGAGCCAAAGTTCAGAAAGTTCCAGAAGAAGCTAAAGAATGAGCGAAAAATTTAAAAGAATTAAAGAACACAGGAAAGGTATATCAGCGGACATCCTCGTCCAAAAAGATAGTGGGAGGATTTCCCGAAAAAGTAGATACATTTTTAAATACCGAGTAATATGCCGATATTTTATTATTTAATGAATTTGTACAATATTTGAATAAATTTATTTATTTTTGCAACATTTTCCAAGAAAAACTTCAACTGCTTTCACACTTGTATACTGTACTGCAGCTAACTTTCAAAATCAGCAAACTATTTCATTGAAATGTAAAATTCATAAAATAAAAACATTTCTTTTTTAAATATAAAACAACTAACATTTTGTTAAGATTAATTAGAAAAATATATATTTATTTATGATAGTTTGCTGTACAAATGTTTGTCAGCCGGTGTTAGTTTTTGTGTTTAAACTAAAAAAAATTAGATTTTTCCACAGAGATTTTTGTTTCATATCAGTGGGATAGAAATGAAAATGGAAAAAAATAAACGATAAAACAAATTCATACATCCATACATTCATTCATTCGTTCATATATTTTTTAATTTAAATGCATTTTACAGCAAATTGCATAAAACTTGATTCATTTGCCATGATTTAGAATTGGTTTTTCTCATATTGCCAGCACAAATAAATATTGGTTTTTATTTCTCTATTTTTTTTAGTTTTCGTTATTGTCTTTTATTTGTTTGAAAAATGAATATATTAACATATTTTTAGCAATATTTTTTTTGTCATGTTGTCTTCAATTCTCATTTCGTATTTTAAATTGCTTATACGTCCCTGTGGCAATTTTATAATGTGTCCCAAATGTATGTACATTATTAACACTAATTGTGTTGTGAAAGAAATGTTTTAGAAGGAGATATGAGAAGCCATTTTCTACATATAGAATGTGCCAACAACATCAAAATCAGTATTACGAATATTATTATTCGCATTTGCAGGGGTGTACGAGTATTTCATAAATACAATTGTCATTGCTGAGTGTTGTGTTGCTGCTGTTGTTGTTGTTGTTTCTGTTTCTATTGCCAATGCTTTTGCTTCTGCTGCTGTTACTATTGCCTTCAACCACAATTAGCTGAAAAGTCAAGACCTTTTGGCTAAACATATTTGTGGCAGAGTGTATGATGGTGGGTTGTGGTAACTCAGGAGCAACTCTTGTGCTTAATTCATTCCACTGGGTGTTGTAGTTCAGGCACAGTGGTTGAATAACATCAAAGGTAAATGTTTGTTTAAAAAATTTGGACAAATATTCCTTGAATGAATCGCTTTATAATAAACAAGTAAGAGAGCTACAGTGGTGGCCAGGAATTTAAGACAAAAATTGTTTGCTAAATTCCACGTGATTGTCAATTATTTTTTCAAATATTTCCACAAATATGTATGCATGAGGACTGTTTTAACACACAAGTGTGTTTTATTCGACTGTGTCAATTCATACATATTCACCATGAACACATAAAATTTTTCTACAACTTGACCAAAAATTATTTTTTTTAAATAAACATATTTTCTCACATTTATATCATTATATTTTTATTATTATAAAATATTCGGTCCAAATTTCGTATTTTTAGTTCCATCAAATTTTGAAATTTTCGAGAAAAAGAGTATATTTAGAATTATCTGGACTATAATATTCTAATTAAGTTTTGCTTAAAATTCATAAGAGTAAGAAAATAGAGCTCATTGGCCTAAAAATTGCCAAATAATTGTTTTTTCTCGAAAATTTCAAAATTTAAATCGCAGGTACGGAAAAACTATAAGAGATATTTTCATAATTTTTTCACGATTTAATTCCCTATTATACTCTTAATAAATCCCAATGAGATGATCAAAAAATTCTGAAATTTGTTTAACAAAATTTTTAAAAATTTGAAAATGGAGTTTTGAAACTGCCGTTAAAAAAATTTAATTTTTTTGTTCATACCTAAGAATAGGTTAACGGTATCCTACGAAGACAAAAACTCATATACAAGTAAATATGGACATATTTTAAGTAAAAATGAGCTTTTATTTTAATATTTCTCAAAATATGTTAATTTTGTTCCAACATTTCTTGTTCTAGTGGCCTGAGACACGTTAATGGCCTGGCGAATTTTTAATAACTTTAAAATTTTTTAACCGATTTCTGTTTTTTATGTCTCATTAGAACGACAATTACGTACACATTTCGATTCTTTTAAATTGAATTACAAAAGTAATTTTTTAATGGCAAAATTTTTACAAAAACTGAAAAAAATGAATTTTTTCCCCTTGTAAATGCATCTCAAAACTTCAGAGGGCTTGCGGCACGTCTTAACCCCAACCGATTTACCTAAAATTTTTTCAGGATGATTTTTTTACTAATGTTCACCAAACTGGGGGTGAGAATGGCCAAAATTCAACTTTCGTTTATTAAGGGCCACCCTAGTGCTTATGCAGCAGAGTATTCAACAAGAACAAAATGGCGTTCGTGTTATAATAAACAAATTTGGATAAATATGCTTAGGCAAATTATCCAAATTTTTCAAAATTTTAACTTTGAGTCAAAAGAATACGATTTTCCTAGTCGCTTGGGCGATTATTTTGGGTCCCTAGAAATCAACCCACCCTAATGTATACCCTTGCCACTCATGGTGAAGGGTATAAAAATACGATGAAAATTTGGCTCTTTCTGATAGGATTATTTCAAATCTTTAGCTTTTATTTTAAAACATTTTTACAATATAAATTTATTCATTGTATTGGCCATTATTAGTTATGACCTTTTCTCCATCTTTTTGGTAACATACAGCATGCGGCCGAGCTGGAATATTACGGTTTCACATCTGGCTGCATATTCTGAACATTTTTCATATCATTTCGGACATGTAAAATAGTCATTAAAGGTCTTACGGATTCAATTCGTATGATACCTAATTTTCTTGTTTTCCTGTTTTCAAACGGTTTGAAATTGTTGCTTTAGTAGCTTCCAATGATCTTGGAAGCACTTTTTGAGTTTTACAACAATCTTCAGGGAGTAGTGCCTCCAATACTTGGTCTTCAAACTTTTTTGGCTGGTATGGCCGATCTTTGTCTTCAGTGTAAAAATCACCACTTCTGAACCATAAAAACCATCTCTTGTTCATTGAAACCCATGAAACACATTCATCATAAGCTTTGGTGAGCATATGACACTATTTTCGAAGCAAGACATACTTTGTTCAGTAACTAATGTAACTATTTCTGTGCGAGAAAATTTATCTCGACTC
Source organism: Calliphora vicina (assembly GCF_958450345.1). NCBI lineage: Eukaryota > Metazoa > Arthropoda > Insecta > Diptera > Calliphoridae > Calliphora > Calliphora vicina. Next base: position 14,666,536 of record NC_088783.1, on the reverse strand, counting down.
TTCGAGTTTACTTTTTGACGATAAAGCCCGAAAACCTGACAGGAGCTGTGCTTTGGGGTTTCAAAATTTGGATTCTCAGACATGCAACATTTTTAAACGCTTGGGACTTTGTTGTCGTTTGTCTAATAGCAAAGGTTTTAATACATATATTCTTGAAACCCATGATTAAGCATCAATCATATTACTCTTTTACCAGCCCGGACCAAAATATAAGCTTTGTGGGCGAAATTCAGAAAAAATATGAAAATTTATACTGGAAAATTTGCCCATATTGTGGATCTCTTTATACTGGAAAATATTCCTTAATCGCGTGTCTTTTTAAACTGGAACAAATTCCTTAATTGTGGATCTCTTTACACTGTAATATAATCCTTAATCGTGGGTCTACTGGAAAATATTCCTTAAATCGTGGATAACTTTAAACTGCAAAGTATTCCTTAATCGTGTATATCATTATTCTGGAAAATATTGCTTAATTGTATATATATTCATACTGAAATATATTCCCTAATAATGGATCCCTAGAAAATATCAGTGTTTAAATAGCTACGATAACTTAAAATTTGTAACTATTGCTAAAACTACTGCTTCAAAAAATGTTCAGTAGCAGTAGCTTTTATCTATTTTCGTTTTCTTTTTTATTTTCTAAAACTACTGCTACTTTCAAAAGATAAAACTCTAAACAGAGCAGTAGTAATAAAACATGATTTGTAGCATTAAAATACGAATCATTGCTACTGCTCTACATAGAGTTTTGATTTATATTATTTAGAAGTAACAGTTAAGTAGTAGTTGAAGTAGGAGTTAGGTAGCAGTTGAGGTAGCAATAGAAGAAATAAAAAAAGAAAATCTTCAGCCATAATACCAAAAATACGAACTTATGTTTGCAACACGAACATCTTACACAAATATACGATCACAACAACAACAAACAATATAAATTTTTGGCTGAAGATATTTATTTTTGACTACTTCAATTGCTACCTCAACTGCTACTTCAACTACTACTTAATTGCTACTTCTTCTACTACGTCAACTGCTACATCAACTGCTACTTCTATTACTTCTGCTACTAATTTTAAAAGTAGCAGAAGTAATAGAAAACAAATGACTGCTATTTTAAAACTTTTTCTTTCTTAAGGTAGCAATACAAAACAAATTACTCTGCTACTTTTAGATTTGTCATTTATTGCTATTACTACAACTACTGCTACTAAAATGTGAAGGTAGCAGTAGTAGCAGTAATTGATTGACTCCGAGTTTTTATTAATTTTTTATCTAGACTACTTGTGTTTTTTTGGTGCTACTGCTACTTGTAGTCTAGTTTTTTAAACACTGGAAAATATTCCTTAATCGTGTTCCAAACACACCAGTGTGCAGCATAACTACAATTTGTATATTATTTTAAATGGCAGGTTTGTTTATGGGTTGAATAGTTAGTTGGCTGCCTGCTTGGTTGTTTCAGTTTGGGTCGATTATGTATTTTTGTTTAGTTCGTAAGTATTTTGTGAGGATTTTCAAATACACAGACACTTTAGAACTCACCCATAGCATAACCCACACAACTAACTAACCAAACTCATTCACATACAAACACTTTCAATGCCACTTTGACGACACTTGTATCCACAAACACACTTACACACCAACTCACTAACACACATGCAACCGACATATACACAGCAAAAGTAAAACAGTACAATTTCTACAGAGACTAAGAGAGAAAGAGAGAGAAATGACAACATTAAAGCCTAAAAGTGTTGACAGTCGATCAATCATATTTTTGCCTCTTGCTGCTGTAGTTGGAGGTACAATTTAGTTTAAGGCCAAAATTGTTTTTATTCTTGTTAGGTTACAAATTGTAGCTGTCACAACTTCTATGACATTTAGAACTATATGGCAGCTACAATTAGTAAATATAAAACAACATACAGCAGGACCGTTTTTCCACTTTTAATGTTTTCCAATACTTAAATTTAATGAAAGCCAATTACATAATTTATCAAAATACAACAAAGAAATTCATTTTACAAAAAAAAAACGCTGAAAAATAAATTATACACTGAAACATTACAAAGTAGAAAGGGGGAGGTGTTTAGGACAATTGTAACCATAAATATTTGAAATAGAAGGTCAAACATTATAAATCATCAATAAAACATAATTAAGAGGTTGTATTGTTGAAGTTATTTTTTCTATTTGTTTATAAATACAACAATATTGTTAAACATCAATATGTTTGTTAGAACAGCAGAAAAAAATACTGGGGGCTTGATATACATACCGATATGGTAACGCTAATGGTGATGATGATGATGATGATAGTGATGGATTTAAACTAGAACAAATAAATCCTTTTTATTTTATTAACTGGAGAATATTAAATAATGTCATTATTCATGCTACTGGGAATGTATTAATGTTATACAAATAAGTTTTTATGGTATAAATTGCAAAATTATAAATAAAATGTTGTTTTAAAACAAATTTATATATAAATTTATGTTATTGCTTCAGGTCATTTGGGAATTGAAATATCAACATCACAAAATATATTATTGTTATTAATGAAAATTCAAATTATTTGCAACTAATTTAAAAATAAACCTATTTGGTTGAGTAGCTGGGAAAGCTTTTTTGTAAAATCGCAGCTAATTTCATGTATTTCATTGATATCAATAGAATAGGTACATAATAGGTACATAATGATTAATTAGAGAACTTTACGAAGTGATTAAAGAGAATATCTACAGGAAAATTTCCATTAATAGTGGGTATCTTTGCACAGAAATAGTTTTACCTAATTATGGATTTAACTTTACTGGCAAGTTTTCCTTAATCCTTTCAGGAAAATATTGCCTAATTGTAGATTTAAATATACTGAAAAATAGTCACTAATAGTAGATCTCATTATACTGGTTTCTACAAGAAAATGCTCATTCATAGTTATAGTGGCGGCATGGTTAAAGTGCTTGCCTACAAAACCAAGCACCCCACGTTCGATCCCTGGGAGAGGACCAAAAATGTTCATCATGGTTTTCGAGTTTTTAAAATTAACCCCTCCTAAACAATCCATCCAAGAAGACCCCTGATCATCCCTCCCCCTGGAAAAGAGGATAACATCATGATAAAGGTCAGGCAGCTCGCCACCCCCTGGAAAAAAGGTTGGAATCAAAAGAATTAAATTAGCAAGGTTCCCCACCACTACACCAAATACACAGAGGGCGTTGTTTCTAGGCAACGACAGATGGCAGCACCATTAGCCTAGACCAGCTACAGCAGACCAATCATCTACTTAGCTGGATCAAGAACTGAATAACGAAACTGACACAAGGCAAAAAATAATAATAGGCTGGATCTTATGGCAACATCCTACATGTTCCTTAGCAGGAACAACAACCGTTTAACGAAACTGATACGAAAATAATAACAGTCTGATTCTAATGGCAACATCGTACATGAAGACGCACGGTACTCCAATAACAAGGAGTGCAATCTTACATGGGAAATATGCGAAAAACAACTGCAAACAAAACGGAAGATGTTTTGTGGAAGCCAAATGCTCCCAAGAGGGGTAATGGAGAAAAAACTGATTTAGTCATGGACCTTTTAATTCTAAAAAACTACTTAATTGTAGGTATCTCTATGCTAAACAATGTTCATTGATTGTGGATATATTTATGTTGAAAAATATTCTTCATGGAGAAAAATATTCCTTAATCTATATTGGCAAATGAAATATTCCGTGACTATACAAATCAATCCTGGAGCAGTAGGACGGATTACAAGGTGTCCAGGGCCTTGTGGCCAAAACTGAATGCAATCGCAACCAGAACACTGATAGAGTTGGATAGATATAATCTCAGGATTCTAGTAGGAGTGATAACCGGTCATTGCTCAATTGGAGCCATTAAGGGTAAATGGGATAATGGCACACAGGGCTTCTGTAGAGTGTGGGGGATGCAGAAGAGCTAGATACAGTAGAGCACATCATGTGCAACTGCCCTAGTTTACAGGGTCACAGATTTAGATGGCTAGGAAATAGATTGGTAATGTTGCTGGCTGCAAACTGAGCAACATACTAGGTTTCGTAAAGGGAATAGAGTGGCTATTTAAGGGACGTTCTACAGCGTTTCCTAATCCGTAACAAGATCTTTCTTTTCTCTTCTTACCAAACGGTTTTGGACTCTTCTTTTGCTCTTAATCTATCCTCACTTTTATATTTATTGAAGGGAATCACAATGGACCTCAAGGTCTCCGAATGGAAGTACACCCCTTCCTAAGCTAACCTATATTGGCAATTATTCTTTTATCTAAAAAGTATTATTTAATTATCGAGCTTTTTCTGCTGAAAAATATTTCTTAATCATGGGTCTCTCAATACTGAAAAATAATACTTTATAGTGGATTTCTATTCCGGGTATTTTTAAACTGCAAAATATTGCATAGTCATGGAATTATTCTTGAAAATATTTCTTAAACTTTGTTCTCTTTATACTGGCAGATATTCCTTAATCGTGATTCTCCTTATACTGGAAAGTATTTCTTTATCGCGGACCACTTTATAATAAAAAATATTCCTTAATAGTGTTTCTGTTTATGCTGGACAATATTCCTTAATCGAGGTTCTTTTTATACTTGATCGTGACTCTCTTTATACTAAATATTCCTAAATATATGTTCTTATTATTCTGGAAAATATTCTTTAATCGTAGTTATAATTATACTGGAAATATTCCTTTATAGTGGTTCTCTTTATACTGGAAAACATTCCTTCATCGTGGTTCTCTTTATACTGAAAACTGTTCCATAATAAAAGTTCTCTTTAATTGCTCCTTAAGTGTTGTTCTCTTTATACTGGAAATTGTTCCTTAATCGCGGTTCTCTTTATACTGGAACTTGTTCCTTAACCGTGGTTCTCTTTATACTGGAAATTGTTTCTTAATCGTGGTTCCTTCATACTGGAAATTGTTGTTTAATCGTGGTTCCTTCATACTGGAAATTGCTGTTTAATCGTGGTTCTCTTTGTACTGGAAATATTCCTTGATCGTGGTTCTCTTTATAATAGAAAGTATTCATTAATCGTGGTTCTCTTTATACTGGTAAATATTCCTAAATATATGTTCTTATTGTTCGGGAAAATATTCTTTAATCGTAGTTACCATTATACTGGAAATTGCTCCTTAATCGTGGTTGTCTTTGTACTGGAAATTGATCCTTAATCATGGTTCTCTTTATACTAGAAACTGTTCCTTAATAAAGATTCTCTTTATACTTGAAATTGCTCCTTCAGCGTTGTTCTCTTTATAATGGAAATTTTTCCTCAATCATGGTTCTCTTTATACAAGAAATTGCTCCTTAATCGTGGTTCTCTTTGTACTGGAAATTGTTCCTTAATCGTGGTTCTCTTTATACTGGAAATTTTTCCTTAATCGCTGTTCTCTTTATACTGGAAATTGTTGTTTAATCGTGGTTCTGTTTATGCTGGAAAGTATTCCTTAATCGTGGTTCTGCTTATTCTGGAAAATATTTCCTAATCGTGGTTCTCTATTTATTGAAAATATTTCCTAATCGTGGTTCTCTATTTATTGAAAATATTTCCTAATCGTTCTCTATCTATTTATTGAAAATATTCCCTAATTATTTCTTATGAATTTGCTTTGTGGTGAAAAATATACTTTTACGTTATCATTGCATTACATACAATACCCAATTTTTAACATTATAACCAGTTAAATTTATAAGATCAAAATTTTTCCATTAAACTTATCATCCTTTATCAATTATTTGTTCCCACGTTTGTATGTCTACCTGCAGGTGAATGTACATTTCCAATAATCATTCACTTTTTCATTCGTACCATTCATTTACAGGCTCAAAAAAAGAATTTCTTGTAAATTTCAGGTGCCTTAATACCTTTTCCATGTATTTTACACAAGTACGTTCTCTATTTGCTATTTTTATGAAAAGTATTTCACAGGAAAAATGGAAAATATAAAAGTGAGTAGGGCAAAAAAAAGAGAAGAGAATAAAATCCCCAAAAGGCACAGTTTTGTATGTAAACACATGAATGTGTGTGAAGGAATGAATGAGTGTATGCGAAGTAAATGTGTGTGTGTGTACAAGAGTATGTGCTGACACTTGTTTGTTTACATATTTCGCATAAATGTCACATAAGTGTCATTTACTATCGATACTAATATAACAATTTTTCACTTATAGTATAATTTCGATAGTCCTTTGGGGTGCAACTGCTGCTACGAAGCCTGTTCATTCAGCAGCAAGCAAAAGGACGTACAGAAAGCAAACACACACAGTAATACAAACGGACACTCTGGCGTATACACATGCATGTGTATTTTTCTGTTCGTTTAACTTTTTATCATGTTGAGGCATGAGTTCGATGTGTCTTTCTTTGCTTTTAAATTGATCTATAAATGCTTGGATTTTTTTCCGTATGATGATGTCCGCTGGCCTGTAAGTGGAAGCCAATGCTGTGTTTTGTATTTTTTGGGCTGCAAACCCTTGTCATGAGTTTGTTTGGCTATTGGTAGGTGGGTAGAGGGTCCTAGAAACAGAACACACAAACATTTAGATCAAATGACCCTTTTTTTCATCACAGTTATTTGTTTGTGTGCTCGTTGTTGCCTCGTTTAAGTGTTTTTTGGAGTGTATGTGCTCAAAGAATGTTGTCTGCGTCTTCAAAATTCCCAAATTACCATTGACTATATGTCGATTTTGGATATATTGACTCCTTATTGTTTCTTCTCTTCCCTTTGTCCTCATTGTTAAATTCTTTGTCATACATATTATTGTTATTGTTCTTGTTGTTATACGACTGTGTCGGTCCCTGGAGCATTTATTTTGTAGTTTTTTGTTCTTGTTGCTGTTGTCCTACATCCTTTCTGTTTGTTGTTCGTGCTGGGTAGTTAGTAGTCATTGGTTTGATTAATTGCTTAGTTGATAGAAGGAAAACATTTTTTTACGCACCAAAAATATAAAAAAAAATACAAAGTATTAGATTAGACTGTTAACAACGGTACTTTATAAATAATTGCCCATGAAAATTGTTGTTTATAGATTTTTGTTATACTGTTATTTTGTTTATACTATATGTATGTATGTATATTTATATTTTATTAATGGATTGTTTTAAAAATGTAATTTTAGAAATATTTATCACTCACTTCTTTTCTTAAGCATTAAAATTCAAATTAAGAACAACATTTTGTTTTCTTGCTTTGCTTAATGATGAATTTAGAAAATTTGTAATTGAATATTATGAACCAGTTTTTAGCGGGGAAAATATAAAAGGTTGTTTTGGTTACTATTTTCATGTTTGATGCTTAATTCCCTGATTATTTTAGAACTCAATTGACATTTTTTTATGGACACGAGAAAATATTATACATAAGCTTCTTATTGATTCACATTCTAATTACTGACAAATTGGAAGAATGTGCATATTCAAGTTATTTTTAACAATTTCTAATTAGCTTCATATACATAAAATTTAAACTATATTCAATTACAAATTTCCTTAATGATGGATTTCTCTCTACTTGGGACGTGCCATGGATATTTGGCTTTGGTGTTGATTCGGCTGATTGGTTGGGCTTCATATACGATCTCTTACGCTTCGGGTTATCGTAATGGATCCATTTCTCTCAAGAAGATTTCTCAAGTCCCATCCCTTGGGACTTGAAAAATCTTCTTTCAAAATCTCTCAGCTTCAATTCGTGCGGTACCCAATTTCCCTCATTTATGAAGAATCCTGCTGCTTTCAAATGTTTTGAAATTGCTCTTCGAGAATCTCCCAATGATTTTGCAGCCTCTTGTTGAGTTTTACAACAATCTTCATAGAGTAATGCCTCCAATTCTTGGTCATCAAACTTTTTTTGTCTGGTCTGGGCGACCTTGCTCTTCCGTGCCTTCTGAACCGCTTAAACCATCACTTGCACGTTGTATGAATCTATTGAATCTATTAATACTGGCAAATATTCCTTAAACATAGATCTCCTTATACCGAAAAATATTCCTTAATTGTGAATTTCCTTATGCTGGAAAATATTTCTTAATCGTGGATCTATTTAGTGAAATAATCATGGGTCACCTTATACTTGAAAATATTCCTTAATCGTGGTTCTCTTTATACTGAATAATGTTCCTTTATCGTGTATGTCTTTATGCTGAAAAATTCTCCTTAATCGAGGATCGCCTTATACTGTTAAATTTTCCTTAATGATAGATCTCGTTGTACAGGAATATATTCCTTAATTGTGGATCTCATTATGTTGGAAAATATTCCTCCTGTTTATACCGAAAATTATTACATTATCGTGTATCTCTTTATATTGGAAAATGTTCCTTAATCGAGGACCTGTTTATAACGAAAATACTGGAAAATAGTTTTCGATAATTTCATACTGGAGGACATTTCTTAATCGTAGATCTTTTTACACTGAAAAATGTTCTTTAATCATTGATCTATTTATTCTGGACGCTGTTCCTTAATCATGAATTTCTATGAACTGAAAAATAATCCTTGATCGATTTTCATATATTTTGTAATGTAGCCTTGAATTTCTTCCTGCAATACACGGGTGGTTGTTGAATTGTTTGCTTAGGTATGTGACTTCAAATAATACTATACAATGAAATCCAATGGCAGCTAGTTCAGGGAAATATATTTATTGTTTCACGGACTGTATGGTATTTGTCATCGTCTCTTTGAAACCACAGATAGATATAAAGCACCATTAAAAGTCAGTGCTGACCAGTATGATACAATGATGACGACAGACTAAAATTCTCACAAAGCTATATGGTCCTTCGAACCATATTCACATATAAATTATTAAAACTTTTTTGTAGTTTTTTTAATTAAGCAGTCCTATATAAACAAATCATTTAAAACCATATCGTATATATATAAATATTTGTCTTTTCATTACTATTCTGTTTTAATTCATTTAAAATGTTAAATGATTCTCTTTTTATGATTGCACTTTATATGATAGAGCAAAAAGCCATGAACAGCAATATTGGTTGTTATTTTTCGCTACTTTTTTTGTGTTTTGTTGATGCAGATATTGTGGGATAAATTTCCATTCTTGCCATTAATGGCTATATGCACAGACTAAGATATAGGATATGAGAAGCATATTTTCTGCAATATTTACGGAAAACTGAATGCTGAATTATGTTGAAATTTAATTATTATCTGCCATACAGAAGAGCAACAGCAATAACAATTGCTGCTCATCGACAATGCAACGAAACTTCAGAAAAGAACAAAAAAAAAAAAAATAACAAATGCAACGAATCTGAAAATGTTCTCGCATACGCTCTAATTAGTACCGGAACAAAAGTGCAACCATCCTTCTTTCTTGTTTTTTTTTTTTGTTTTAATTATTTTTTTCCTTTTACTGTTTTTATATCTCATGTTCTCGTAATCGTATTCGCATTCGTTTATATTTTTGTAATTTTGAGCAGCAGCGTTTTTAATGCGAGAAGAAAATGGTTTCTTGTTTCAGTTTAATGGCAGTTGTGGTGTGTTGCTGGTTGTGGCACAACTACACAATATGTACTTTTTGTAATACTTACTTGCTACGTTCGTACTACATATTAGAGAGTACAATTACTAATAATACTTGTGCTAAGAGTACAACTTCCACCGCCACTACAGCTACAGCAACAACTTCAACAACGAGTACAATTATTACAAAATTTAACTATGGAAACCCGAAAATAACAACAACAACAACTGAATATTTTGCTGATAGTTAAATGTTGTTGGTGGTGTTGTTACTCGTACTGTAGCAGTAGTTATTTTTGCTATAGTTGTAAAGTAGCTGAAGTCGACCAACCGAAAAAAAGGTAAGTATGTTGCAACAACAATAGATCTAATTGGGATGGTTATAGCAGCTTCAATAGTTAAAGTTTACCTTTGAACATGTTCATGTCTAATAAATCTTTATTAAACTAGAACAAATTGGGCTAACAAGTAAATCAGGTTGAAATTGTTTGCTTTTTTTGCTGAATTCTATTCAAGCCAATATTATTAATATTAATTGATGTGGTTCCTTGAATCTAAATAAAACTATATAATTTTAGATCAGTAATAATTTTAAGAAAACGTTAGTCATTCAAGTGTCTTGAAGATGAATATAAACTCGCTGAGAACATTCAAAGCAAAAAGAGTAGAGCTTACGAATCTTACGTACTGACATATCATAAATGAACGTAGAAGTTTTTGTCTAAATATGAAAGTTTTTTATTTTTATTCATTGCTGTTGTCCTTGAAATGTTTTTGATTTGATTCTCTGTTAAAATTATGTATATAACTAGTTGATCGCCCCGGCTTCGCCCGGTAGCATTTGCTAATGTTAGTTCTTCAAGTTTCTCCAACCCACGCAAACCAGCCTGTTCTTATTTGCAAATAAAATATCTAAATTTGTACTGCATACTTTAGGGAGCTTTTTTATTACAATTGACTGGACTCACAAAAAAAGAATTTCCGAGTTTTACCCGGAGTTTTAGAATTTTTTTTCTTTACAAACCATTTCCTGAAAATTTCGAATCGAATAAAAAAAAATCAGCCAAATCGCTCCAGCCGTTCTCACGTGATGACATTACATACATGGACCATTTCATTTTTATATATATAGATTGTATAACAATTTATATTGCTTGCAGTTCAGTGCAAAATAAAGTGTGTTCCATAACCATGCTATTGAAACCTAGATATTGAAAAACAATTTCATCTTCATAGCTTTGTTAATTTTCATAATTTTGAAAAGCAAATACAGTCACAATGTGCCACTGTTGGTTACAGTTGTTGGACTGGAGGCATCATTGAACCGTACATCTTCAAAAAATGAAGATGTGCTTTGTATGATATTGAAGTAGAAAACATATCGCGACATGAGGTTTCAACTGAATGATGTCACATAGAGAGATCGTGTGAGAGATTTTTGAACTTCGGAATATTTTCCAGCATAAAGAGATCAACGATTAAGGAATATTTTTTAGTGTAAAGCAGTGGTACGCAAAAAGAGGCATTTAAATCCACAACAACATCAATAAACTGAATGAATTGTGTGTATTTTTACGCTCTATTACGCTCTTTTGTTCACATTCGGGCTGTTTGACGAAAATCATCGTAACCTCAACAATATGAACGCCTACCATGGGTATAAAGAGATGCATAATTGATGAGTATGTTTTAGTATAAAGAGATCCACGATTAACGAGTATTTTTTTAGTATAAAGAGATCCACGATTTAGGAATATTTCCCAGTATAAAGAGATCCACGTTTAAGGAATATTTTTTTTTAATATAAAATGGTTCACGATTACGGAGCTTTCCAGTATTAAGGGATCCATAATTAATGAATATTTTTCATTATAAAGATCCACGGTCCTGGAATATTTTCCAGTATAAAGAGATCTACGATTAACAAATATTTTTTAATATAAAAAGGTCCACGTTTATTGAATTTCCCAGTATAAACAGACCAACTATTAAGGAGTATTTTCCAGTATAAAGAGATCCACGATAAGGGATTAATTTCCAGCATAAAGAGGCCACGATTAAGGAATATTTTCCAATATAAAGAGATCCACGATTAACGAGTATTTTTTAGTATAAAGAGATCCACGATTTAGGAATATTTGCCAGTACAATGAGATCCACGATAAAAGAGTATTTTCCAGAATAAAGAGACCCACGATTAAGGACCATTTTCCAGTATAAAGAGATCCACGATAAAGGAGTATTTTCAAGTATAAAGAGACAACGATTAAGAAGTATTCAAAATTAAAGAATAGTTTACAATATTAGGAGAAACACGATTAAGGAATATTTGCCAGTATAAAGATACCACGAATAAGAACTATTTTTCACGATAAAAAGATCCACGATTAAGGAATATCCTCCAGCATAAAGAGATCCACAGTTATGGAATATTTCCAGTATAAAGAGATACACGATAAAGGAATATTTTCCAGGAAGGTCTATGTAACAGTAACAGACAAATAAATTGTTATAAATGCAACAAAAATTAGATTCTCGATTATGGAATATTTTCCAGATTCACGATAAAGGAATATTTTCCTGCATAAAGAGATCCACGATTAAGGAATATTTCCAGTATATAGAGATACACGATGGAATATTTTAATTCTACTTGTATTCTTTATGGCAGAGCAGAGAATTTGATAGCGTAGCAATATATAACATGATAATATGTTTCATCTGGCAAGCCTGGCACACGAATTATTTGATTATATAATTTTTCTACATCATGTAACGTCTCAAAATAATACTTTATTGGAAACCTAAATAACTGATAACATAAAAAACTATTTAAGTTATTTGACTTGCCTTTAAGCCTTTCAGGGAACCAGTATTTTATAAAGCCATAGAAATTAGCATATCACCCTTTATGAAGACTTCGAAATCAGTAGAGATATTTGCAAATATATGATAAAAATGATGACTACACTTGGACATGGACACATAATGGGATCCTTATGTGTCCATGACCAAGTAAAGACAATATATAAAAAAAGTCTAAAACATAAGTATAATTTTAGGCAAGCGATTACTAAACCACTTCGTAGTAATGCACATGGTATTTAGACATCATTATAAAGCATTTTAACCAAGTTTCTATATTTTCACTTTACAAAAACAGTTCTTAATTTGCAATCTCATTTATTTTTTTTTAGTCAACATCCTGTTAATGACACAGAGCATACATTCCTTTAGCTACAAAACATGTTTCTATATAAAAAAAAGCTGTCTGAAAATTACAGAGATGGGCTTTTAATTTAAATGTCATTCCCTTAATGTGTGAAAGACTCATTTTTGTTGCATTTGTAACAATATCGTTGTTACTTGCAGTGACTGTACTTGAACAAAACTGTTACCTAGTCCTTCCTGGAAATAAGAACAAAAAAAAAACTCCACCGAAAATTGTTTTGAAAACAAAACAACACTAATTCGTGTATTACACTCAACTACAAAACACCATGGTTGGCGATGAAATGAAGGTGATAAAATGCTACTTTCTTTTGTTTTAAACCCGTAACAAGAATTCTACAACCAAATCTGCAGGAAAATTTTGCTGTCGTGGCTATTTGTTGCTACAAAAATTAACAGTACAAAACTTGGCTGGAAATTTGAGCGATATGAAGCTGAAAATTTAGCTTTTCTTTTCGTATTTAATGTAGGAATTACACAAGACAACAGAATGAGAAAATAACGAAGAAGACTCAACACAAATGGGTACATTATGAAGAAAAAAATAGGGAAAAGTATGGAAGTAAGCACAAACCGGAAATGTTTTTTATTTTTCTTTTTTTAGGTGCCACACAATGTTACAAAATTAATTCAAATACACACGAGTGACTATGCCATGATTATGCGGCAAACAGACACAATGCAAATGAAGTGCAAGAGTGTGAGTACGGAAATGTAGGTAAGAGTTTTTATGTATACCCTGCAGTTTTAAAGGTAACTACCAAAACAGATCTTCAAATAGAATTTCCTAAGAATGTTGCGTTTGTTTGTTGGCTTCATGGACGGCTGGGTATGTTTGAAAAGTTGTTCTTTGTATACTCGTCATGAGTATGAGCACGAGATGTTTACAATGAAGACATTTGCATAAACATGACGCATTACACGTATCATAAACACAATACATAGACATATAAATCTCTTTAACAACTCTCTCATATACATTAGGATGGCACCATCATCATTGGCAGATCAAATTGATCAGCATGTCTTCAAGTTGATTGAACAGATATCACAATTGGTGCATTGTTAACAATTTCGACCTGATTAATATACATGACGTTCTCAGAATATTATCCGTCCTCCAGTCTGTCGACTCGATCATTGATTAAGTCAATTTGTAATATGGCTACGTTGGGAGGGGTCAGTGTTTCAAAACTACCGAATATCTACTGTTGTTGTTGGCTATGAATCTGCTAGTTGAGATGAAAAGCAGATGGATTAGAACTGTTGCCTATGCCGACGATGTTTCAGTATTAATATCTGGATAATTTCTGATCAAACAGTGACTCTTACTGTGCTAGATATCGTAATATGATAATGAAGTTCTTTCGGCATATATGATATCGAGATTTACGACATGTGTTTTTCCACATGATATACTGCCCGTCAAATAATTAAATTATTTCATGAGTCATTTCCTCTATCGAACTTTCTGGTTTCGGTGATTAGTGAGAATTGCCCCCCTTGATCATGTGATTTATCGCTATTTGATTTCATTTTATGGCGTTTAATCACAAGGAGGTACTTCATCGATGTATCAATTAAATTAAATTAAGCAAAGAGATCAGTCAAATCCTGCGTAAATTTTAAAGCATCCAGTATAAACTGATCCACAATTCAGTAATCTTTCCAGTATGAAAATATCCACGATTAAGGAATATGTTCCAGTATAAAGAGATCCACGATTAACTAATATTATCCACCATATAAAACAATGAATATTTTTCTGTAGGAGAAGATACTCTCCATTTTCATAGATTTCTCATTACTTTGGAGCTGCTACTTTTTGCTAAGAGGTGTAAAATTTATAAGTTTAATCCCCCGGAATTAAATGGAATCAGACTGAAGATTATTATTATTAGCGAAGCTTTGCGCTCTGAGGATAGGATCTTTTGTGCAGCCTTAAATTAATCATCCCAACAGATATGGGCTACATAAGAAGTCGATTATTTTATTTGATGCGAGATCAACATAAATACCCTTCCGAGCCATTAAGTTCTGCACATTGTCAGCATTGGGCAGTCACATAGAAGCTGTTCATTCCCAACATTACCTAAAATAAATTGGTGACACCTTAACCCTTAAATACATGATTTTTGCTTTAATTTTTCTATAAAGTGTCAAATATTTAGTTGATTTTTATTTATTATATTTCCTTTAGCTTAAGTTTGATTTAGAACTTCTTTAGCTGAAACATTTCGTACTCCATTTGATTTTTCTGAAGGAGAATCTGAATTACTATCAAGCTTATAATCGTCTAAAATTAAGTGGAACTGGAATGTAGACAATTGGCAACAATATGCATTAAAGGGTTAAACCACAGTGTCCGGTGAATTATCCAGTAAGTATTCTTAAGTCACTCTTACCGTGCTATAGCAATGATTAAGATCTACGTTAGGATAGAGTAATGAACCGTTTGAACTGTTTAAGTCCAAGTAAATTTCCCCAAAATTGGTCAAATTCCGAGTCAAACCAAAAACGAATACGTTGCCTAGTGTATCCTGGTGGGATGCCAAAGAACGGTTCAAGACCTATGAACGATCGTCGGGCGACCCTGTTGGCCAGCCAATCAACACGTTCAATACCAGCGTGGCCTGTTGGTACCTTGAAGGAACTCTGCGCACAGAGTTCATATAAGGATGTTCAGCAGTCCATAACAACACCGGACCTCACTTCATATGATGATAAGGTTCTAAGAGCTGCCTGGCTATCAGACAAAACAAATATCCTAATATTCCTTAATCTTCTGCTTAAACATTTATTAGAGCTTATAAGGATGGCGTAAATCTCTACCTGAATCTCTAAATCTCCCCTGACTGAAGATCACAATTCAGAACAGGACCATATTGTCTCACTTATTCTGTCAACGTCTTACCTTGGCTAATATTTCTCGAGCTTGGATGAGCTCTGCTGGTTAATTCAACAGAGGATCTTCTTGGTTCTGTATTGAAACTGTTTATATTTTGTTAAATGGCAACGATACTATTTAAGAGAGTTTATCGATTTATATATTGTCCCGTAGCAGTCCCAGTTCCAGATATGAGTTCTGATTCCGTGCTAAAAACATTTTGTCTCAGTTTATTTCTAGACTTGTTGCTCATAACATCAGTTCGTGGTAGTCGAGATCTCAAATTGATGAGCGATCGATCGAACTACTCTTTTTAAATTCTATCGCAGCCCATTATTGTACAAAAAATTACATTCACTATGATTTTAGGCTCCGTATAATTAGTTCCAACCTAATACACATAAAAATGTTTACATACTCACACATTAATGTGCATACATATGCATGTTTTTAAAACATGCATAATTTTAATCTCCCCAATTTTTTTTTTCATATTTGTGAGGCTTGTGCTTGTTTGTGCGAAATAGAAACAAAAAAAAAATAACGTTGAAATTTAGAAGTTTACAAGATGACAGGACTGTCTAAATTCTATGTATACTCTTACTCATTGCCTTCTCATTATCATTCGCTTGTCTTGTGCACAGTGTTGCGATTAAGATGTTTTGTTAAAATTTTTAACTGTATTGCTTTTCAAATTCGTTTATATTGTCTTTTACAACATTAACACATTCCCTAGATATTACACTTTCCACACAAGTTCCTAATTTTGAAACTGGATTTATATTTAAATTACACAAGGCAACAAAATCGAACAAAATTTTAAAGGCTTTTTAAACCACTACACAATTTTATATATATATTGTGATTCCGGTAGTACAAATATGGTCCAAATTTTAAATCTTTTTTTTAAAAAAAAGTTTAAGTAAAATTATAAATTGTTTTAGACGTATCTCCACATAATTAATGATAACTCAAAAAGGGTAAGTCCGATATAATTAAAATAAACTTGGATAAATTTAGATTTACATAAGCTTTAATCCGTTTTATATTCCGTTTCAATCGGCTTAGTAGTTTCGGAGTTATAATAACAAATGTAAGGAACAAATATTTTTTTACGTGAAAATAGCTATTTTTTGTTTTAAAAAAATTATGAAAAATCGAAAACGGCAAAAGTTTTTCAGATTTATTACTTTTTCGTAAAGCTACATGTAATAGCCACAAATTAAAATATCGATCATAAATATCTATTTATTCTTTTCGAATTTATTCACAATTTCACAAAATTTTAGTTTTTTGTTTGATATACATAAAATTTAGTAGTTAATGTTGTTCTTTCGATTAATTGAATTTTGAAAACATTTTCCCTATGCTATGTATAAATTTTCTTGTATATATTACGTTTCAATCGGCTCAGTAATTTCGAAGTTATAATAACAAATTGAAGCAAACAATTTATTTTTTACGTGAAAATATCAAGTTTTTTTGTTTTAAAAAAATCATGAAAAATCAAAAACGGCAGAACTTTATCAGATTTATTACTTTATCGTAAAGTCACATGTAATAGGAATAAAATGAAATATCAATCATAAAAATCGATTGATTCTTTTCGAATTTATTCACAATTCGCATGTTTTCTCAAAATTTTAGTTTTTTATTTGATATACATAAAATTGAGTAGTTAATTCTTTAATTTGTTTGAATTTTGAAAACATTTTCCTCGTGCTATGTATAAATTTTCATATATATATTGCGTTTCAATCGGCTCAGTAGTTTCGGAGTTATAATAACAAATTTAACAAACAAATATTGTTATGAAATTGTACTGATTTAAAAGTAGCAGAATGCTTTCAAATAGCAGTGCTGTAATAGCAAACTGTAACATATCTGTGTACATTATTAACATTGAATAAAAGCTTTCAGTTGACCATTGATCGTAAGTTGGAAACGATGTTTGCTGCGACCGTATATTCGAATTCGAATATTCAGATAAAGAACATTGTAGAAAGTACACCACAGATGGCGTATGTATTAGAAAGCTCTAGACAGTTAAAGAGCAATCTAGAATGCAGATGGCAGTGTTATAAATAGTGGCAGAGGTTGCAGTCGTTAGTGAGACGCTATTTGAATAAACATCAACTGAGTGCCTTAAAGAGTGCTGTGTTTTTCAAGTGAATTCGTGTACATTATAAAGTGTGTCTGTATTTCTGAGAATTTATAAACGTGTATAAAATAAAACATTGAGTGACTATTTAATTCTGTTGTTGTACATTTTAAATAAATAAAGAGTTGTTAAAATTTTCAAACTACTAAACGGCTTTTATTTGCAATCAAAATTATCCGGTTTATTTAAAGGAAATAAACCAACGGTTTGAAAAGGTTAAAACGTAACAATATATTTTTTACGTGAAAATAGCAATGTTTTTTTAAAAAAAATTATAAAAAATCGAAAACCGAAAGAGTTTTCAGATTTATTACTTTATCGCAAAGCTACATGTAACAGGAACAAAATGGGATATTGATTATAAAAATCAATATAGTCTTTTCGAATTTATTAGCAATTAAGTGAATTCGCTCATTTTCACAAAATTTTAGTTTTTTATTTGAAATCAATATTTTATATCAATCTTTGGATCACTCTTTCGATTCATCGAGTTTTGGAATAATTTTCTTCGTGCTATGTACAAATTTTCATATATATATATTGAGTTTCAATCGACTCAGTAGTTTCGGAGTTATTATAACAAATAATTTGCTACCGCAATCGTAAAAATGTATTTGAAAATCTGAATTTGTAATGCTATTAATAAAAAACCATCGATCAAAATGGCAATGTTGCTTTAAGAAACATTTATGAAATTTTATTAGGTTTAATCGGATAAAAAGTGCTTGAGGTAGAAGCAAATTACTAAAGCAAGATTTTTTTAATTTTATGGAAAAAAGGCATTTTGCCTAAAAAAACGATTTGAGAGCCCACTTCCCGTTTATCAATATTTAAGTGTTATATAAAATTCTTGGTCTTTAGAGTGATTAAGAAAATCTAGAAAAAAAAAATCGAAAAGTGAGACGGTACATAGCATGTGGAAAACGTTTTTAAAATTCAATCATTCGAAAGAAGAAAATTTGATCTGATTCTGCAAATTTCTTTATAAAACTATAATTCTAAACAACTTAGACCAACAATAATTCAACACAACACATGTATTCTAATTTCCTCAAAAATGACAAACAGGATACAAAAAAACATAATTTGAATCACTGTTGCCAGATTGTGATTAGTTTTGTCAAACAAAACAAAAAAGTGTGTGTGTGTGTTTTATTTTGGTGATGTTGTTATTGTTGTCATTGTCGTTGTTGTACGTGTATTCGTTGCTTCCTTAATGCTGATGGGCTTAACACGTCACAGCAAACCAGTCAGCCAGCCATCCAGCCAGCCTACCAAGCAACCAGTCAAAGCAGCCATCAATTATATGTGTCTCTACTTACAAGTCCATGTTCTATGTGTGTGATAGCTTTTAGGGTATGTGCCAGATTGTGTATGTGTCTGTGTTTAACATTTATTAGTATAAGTGTGTGTTTATAATGTGGCAACATAAATGTGCAAATTACATGTAAATACATGTATGAATGGTTGCATACAACACTCATATAACCACATTAGGGTGGCGCGTATTTTCTAGTTATCGGAGTTTCGATGCTACCAAGGTCTAATAATGTTATGCACCAGCTAAAAACCTCTAAAATCTTTAAAAAAAAATTATGGTGAAGGGCAATTTTGGAAAATCCAAAAATTGCAAAATAAGTTACACCCTAATGTATATATGTATATGTTTGACTACATATAGTTCTTCTATTGTAAAGAAGTGTGTTTGTTGGTATTTGTTGATATTTATGAGTATGAGGAGTGTTTGTAGTCATATTTGTAATTAGGTGTTATCAGGCTCATCGTCACCATTCACTTTATACAATACATAAATTCACCATCATTGACGTTAACAACATCGTGATTATCATCAAACACCATCGTCATCATCGCTGTAATAATCATAAACAGTGCAACAAAATACCCTACCCGCCTTGTTATACAGACTTCTATTAAAATAATATTAAGTGTATTTGCTTGTGTTTGTATTTATGTTGTCCTTAAACGCATCTATTTAAACCCTTTAGTTATACTTAGTTGTTAGTACCTGCATAAGTATCGATTAGGCTTAGGAATTATCATTATGTTCAGGCATTAATTATATAAAAATATTTGTTCATAAATATAGATTTGCAATAGAATTTTACATTAAGCTGCATTAGAATTATTTGCGATGATTTTTTTAATTTGTTTGTTCTAAAGACCATCAATACGTATAAGTAATAAATTTTATTAATTAATTTTAAATATTCCACATACGCACCACTGACAATTTCAAGTATCTTGAGTTGTAGGAAGAAAAAGTAAAGGGTCACAGAGGTTCTGTAATAATACTGTGTACGATGGTAGCAGACATAAGTATAGAGGAAACGATGCTGCAACAACACTCGAATGTGTTTTTTCGTTATTCAATTTCTGCTCCATGTTTATTTCTCTGTGGCAGCAGAAAACAAAAGTACTGCGAAATTAATCTCAACTAAGTCATCATTCATATTTGTATTAATTTTAGTAAATCCAACTCAATTATCTTAAATCATTAATAACTTTGTAAATACCACCATTTTCGGGAAAACATGCTCAATCTGTGATTACTCAGACCAAAAATCGGTTTTTAGTTAAAAAACTCATATGTATATGGGGGATTTCATGTCAAGTGAACCAATTTTTAAAATCGTTGTCTTCATATCGGGATGAAATTTGCTAGTAATTCAGATACAATTTTTCAACAAGATCGGTCAAGATTAGACATTTTGGCCAAACATGTGTTTTTTCTCATCTATGTAACTTATTACCTATTGTTCTCAGCAAAATGTGTCCCAAATAGTTTAGATAGCTATTTCTTGAATATTTCGAAAAAAATAAAAAAAATTTTAATATTTTTTTTTCCGAAATCAAAATGGGCCTTTTTTTTCTTAAAAGAAAGCTTAGATATTTTCCTTGAAGACCTATTTGATCGCTTAGTGGGATGCGAGTTCGATATCTATCAAAATAAATGTTTTCTAGCTAAAAACAAGCTATTTTTGACTTTTTTTGAAAAATCAATAATTTTGTTGAATTTTTTTTCCAAATGGGACCTTTTTTATTTTTATTTTTTTTTTGCTCAAAAGAAAGCTTAGGTTAGGATTATTAGGATATCTATCAAAATAAATATTTTGTAACTCAAAACATACAATTTTTGACATTTCTTTGCAAAATCTAACTTTTTTTTCAAAATGGGCCCTTTTTTTAAAAATTTTTTCTTCGTTCAAAAGAAAGCTTAGGTCCATTCCTTTAAGATGGTTTTAGTCGCTTAATGGGATATATGTCGATATAAATTTTTTGTAACTCATGATATACAATTTTTGATTTTCTTTGGCAAAATCAAAACTTTTTTGACTTTTTTTTCCAAAGAAATCTTAGGTCTTTTCCTTTATCAGATTTTTGGTCTCATAGTGGGATTCGATTGGGATATATCAAAATAAATGTTTTCTAACTCAATACATACAAAAGTTCGATTTTAAAAATTGGTTCACTTGACATGAAATCCCCCATATCTGAAATCATTCATAATTTGGATATTCGATTTTTAATTTTAAAAACTCAAATCGCTAACAACTTCGTAAATACTGTGATTTATGAAGGTATTCCCGAAAATTAAAAAAAAAAATATTCCCGGGAATTCCCGTTAAATTTTTCCCGCGTAGGAACCCTAATTCTCCCTAATAGCATTACCATAATGTGCATAAGCTAGTTAAGCAACTGTGATCTATGATCACTATTATCTTTCATAAATACAGCGATTTTCAGGAAAATAAGTTGAATCTGTGATCACTCATATTTTAAACCAAAAAAACGCTTTTTAGTACAAAAACTTAATTATCTTAACCTTCTAACCCACAAGAGTACATCAAGGCATTCATTACAAAATATCAATTATCTCAAAAAGTAATTATATATTTTTTTTAAATTTAACGGTGACTTAATTTACAGATTTGTTAACATTTGTTAACTCTCGAAGGTCGAAATGCATTCTGACTGTGAATTTTAGGGTTAGTCATTAATATCTTCGTAAATACTGCAATTCTAGATATAATAAGCTCAATTTGTGATTGCACATATTTTATACAAAAAATCGAATGCCAAATCTTATATACCCTTCACCAAATTATACTTTAAAATACAAATTTTAAATATTTTTAGGTAAAAAAATAATTATTATTTTTTTTTTTTAATTTATTATCGAAAAGAATTTTATGGCAAATTTATTTTTTAATTTATTAGTGAAATAACAAAAACTTTTTTTTGAAGAGAAAAATAAAATTCGGTGTAAAAAATATTTGTCCGGATTTTGACCCATTTTAGGTCCAACTTACTTTTTTCTTATATAAGGCGTTACAGAGGGCATTGAAATATTTATTATTGGATATCCATGTAGTCTATATTAATGACTTAGTAAACCAGATATTGATAAAAAAATCGTGGTTGTCCTGGTTCTTGTATCTCAACAATTTGTGGGCCGATTGTCTCGATTTTAAATATAAACCGAGCCGGGAAAATTCCCGATATATTGATGTATGAATCATGTACGTAAGTTATTTGGGGGCTACGGAAAGTTGATTTCAACATACAGAAGGACATTGAAGGACATGAATCATATCTATTATGATCTAAAGTGGTTCGGAAGTTTTGCCTTACCCGCCTTATAAGCCAGACCGTGCGACGACCGACTACTATTTGTTTCGATTGATGCAGAACGCTCATTCTGGGATACGCTTCTCTTTGGAACAGAGTATCCCAAATTGGTTTGATTCGTTTTTGGAACGAAATCCATATGATGCCAGAAAGATGGAGAAATGTCATGCTAACAATGGCCAAAACTTTGAATAAAGTTAAAAGCTAAAATTAAAAAAAAAATCCAGCATTTTTTAGTTATACAACAAAAAATTATTTTTTTTAAATTCGTGTATTCGTGTATAGATTTTTTTTGGTCAACAGGCGCACAGTGGGTTGAATCGCATCCAAAGTGACGCTTAACTCAGGCAATAATGTTAGATTTTTTCTATATATATTTTTTAAAGATTATGCCTTATAAAGTAAAAAAATAGAAAAAATTTTAAATAAAAAGTTTTATAAAAAAAATTTCAGAAAAGAACAAATTTTCAAGTCCATTAAAAAAAATTTAAAACTGATGTCTTCCGATTAGGACAACTCTCTGAGTTAAAGGGATTCCAAATTTGACACTTTGACCAAACAGGTGTTTTTTCTCATCCCGAGTTACCACAATTTGAGGCCTTGAGGCTCCGGCGCGTATTAATGATTTAACTCCAAATTCAAAACTTAAACTCAGCTACACCTCCTCTATAGCCATGGGTAATTTTATTAAAATCGGACAATACGTTTAGAATTTACAGATTTATTTCCATTTTTTTCATATATTTAAAGTTTTTCATTTCCGCCACAGTGCAGCTCGAGTCTTTTAATAAAATCTTAATTTAAAGAAAGGCGCGCAAACATGCGCAACATTTTTTTTGTTAAAATAAAAGTCTAAATATTGTACTTTTTTTATTATATAGTTTAAAAACAAACAACTATGTAGAATGTAGATGTAGAATTTTGTCTACTTTGTCTATCCGGTACCAAATTTAATAAATAAAAAATATTAATTCTAAAAAATCAATGATTCAACCCAACGTGAGGCGTATAGCAAAAATGTAATCTACGAAAAATTCTAAGAAAATTTCATCATTTACGTTTAGATTTGAATGAACAAAATGATTCTGATTGGAATCAAAATTGATTCGATTAATAATAGTCGCTAAGGTGGGTGAATTTATTCAGTTGAGAAAAAACGTGACGGATAGCACAATCGGAATTCACACAATATTCTAAGAAAATTTCCAAAATAAACTGTGGGTCTAAAAAATACTTTATTTTACTTCCCATAAAATTGATTTTTCCACAAATTTCAACTTTGCTAACCCATAAGTAGGCACCTGAAATGCGTAGAACCATTTTCAAACACTCATTTCATAGGCTAATCATCATAGTTCCTTTAAATTTTTTGATTATCTCATTTGATTCAAAAGTTATGATTTTTGCAACGAAAAAACTCAAATGGCGCCATTGTGCTATGAAATATTCTTATAAATCGTGTGTATGTTTATCACACGCATTGATAAGGATAATAGATAAATCGTATTTGTATTATCACTCACGTGCGCATGTATTCTAGATTAGTTGTTAGATTTTAGTGTTTAGATCTTAAGGTTTTGGTTTTAATAAATAAATTAATGCCCTACAAGCATTCAACGAGTAATGACAATTATACAATTTGTTATTACTTCAATCAACTTATCAATTTTGTAGCCATTAAACTCGAATACATTCCCTGACATTTTATATCCAAAATTTGTAAATTCTGTCAAAACATTTTATGCATTTATTTCTTTATTTATTTTAAATTTCATTTCGCTGCCAACCATCATTTGTTTATTTAAATTTTTCTCTTGCTCATTTTCATTTGTTAAAAATTTATGTGCATAAACTAATTGTTATTATCTCTCAATTTATTTTTCCCCGTTGTTTTTTTTTTACTTTCAGCATTTGTTTTCAACATTAATTTATCCGGGTAAGTGTAACAGACAATTTTATATTGCATTGTTTTATTAATTATTACAGCTCTTTAAATATTTTACATTAATTAAATTATAATGATGATGAAACGAAAAAAAAGAACAGTTTTTAATTTAAAACTTAATTAATATTACTGTGTTCAATTAGTTGAAATTTGTTTATTTTTCTAGATACAACAAAAAATAAATATATTTATTTGAAATATCTTGAAACGACAGGTATGCGGGCGTTTTGATATGGTTTTTGAGCAAATTTTAATCAAAATAATTTATAAATCATGCAAAAAGTTTAATGAAAAGCCAGTTTTTATGAGAATACAGCGAATGTTAGGAACGCTATTTGAAAATAATGTAAATAGGTAGAAATTTTCATAAATAAATAACAAATTTGCTTACAAAAAATAATTGCTTAATTAATCATAAAGAAGTGTTTATGATTTAAAATTACTTAATAACAAATTTTAAATACAATCACTTTATTTTTCAAAGGTCTTAGATACATATTATGCCTTATCGAGTGGAAAATATGAACAAATTAGTGTTTCATTTAAATGATTTTATTATTTTGACTTTAAATTCATATCAAATTGTTCCATATTAATGATTTAATTTTAATTCTAAGTATACAACAATAATGTTATCAGCATTTATATTATTTATTTACTTGCATTTTATTAATTAATTAATACATGCCAATAATACAATATTATAGATTTTTACTTTACACAAACACATTAGGGTGGCACATTTCCAAAGAAAAAAATCCTTTAGAATCCAACATAACTTTTTAACTTCTTTCTATCCACTTTTGTTTGTGACGAAAACTTACATTTCAATTTTTAAATTTTTAATCGATTTTTTTTTTGGAATTAAGTAGAACCATTCAATTATTTACCCACATTCAGCTAAACCCCTCTAATTTCACATACATTTTGCTTATATACATAAGTACAAATACTGTGTAATTTCAATACAAAGTTTATAAATTATTTCATTCAATTGATTAATTTCAATAATTTTCCAATAATTACGCAAAACAATTATTACAATGTAACAAAAGTATTAAAAAAAAACTTTAATTAAAACTATAATTTGATGTTATAATGTTTCTGAAACATAAAATCAATCCAACAATTTAATATGCCATTAAAATATAAATTTTATTTCAAGTTTCATAAACAACTAGACTATTTCTTTGCTTTGCTATAAAGGTGTAGGTGTCGATTTAATAGATTTTTTGAGGGAAATTTCGTATATTGTTTTTTAATTTGTTACATTTCTTTCATACACAATATAGACAAATTGGATCGGGGTGACCTATTAAAAAAGAAGGAAAGAATCATATCAATGATCCTAAGCCAGAAATCGATTGGCTAATTTCACCTATTTCAGGGCAATAAGTAGGTCACCATTTTTAACAGCTTTGCGTTTGCGTTTATGTCTCACTGCCTTTTACCACGTTCCGGAGAAAAGAACTGTAATACCTTCTGCTGTTATAATTGGGCAGTCTTTGAGGTTCTGGTTTCATCAATAAGGTTAGCGTCCGATAATTCTGCGTCAGGGGACACAAAGTCTTTTAGAATTTTACTACCAATAACACGAAGTCCGGTTATGTGTTAACTAATAGTTATACCTACAGTTTTCATACAAAAATAATTTTAACCGACAGTATAAACTGTTAGTTAACAAATAACCAGACTTTGTATTAATGGGGTTTAATTTTTAAAGCTTTCTTTTGTATTCGAAACTTAACTTTAGATTGTTCTATTAGTTTTTTAAGTTTTAAGTCTCACTGATAGTCCACTTTTCCAAAACAACTCGATACACGCAGAGAAAAAATATAGTTGGGCATTGTTACTGTAACCATTTAAATAGTGTTACAAGTTTTTTTTAACAATATTATAGTCACAGTAACCATTTACATGATTGTTGTAACCATAATATGGTTAATTTCTGATTCACATGATTGTATCAACCATATATATTGTTACAGTAAACAAGTATATGCTTGTGACAACCATATTTATGATGAATAATTTTATCATAATATGTTGTTCTCAGATTATGATATCCATAAAGGTATTTATAGACGGCAATACTGAATATTAATATTTGTCAAAAATTCAGGTATCATAATACAATTTCATCGTCTAAACAAAATTTGTATTTGATTTTCAAAAAATACGAATGATTTTTTTGATTTACGGTCGGTATTAAAAATTTGGTTAAAGCAATTCAAAAACTTTTTATTTTCATATGTATCGGGTATGTATTTATAAATACAAATAAGGCAAATAAAAATGTCAAGATAATCTATATATATAAAAGAGTAACGTTACTGACTGACTGACTGACTGACTGACTGACTGATTCATCATCGCACAGCCCAAACGGCTGAAGCTAGAATCACGAAATTTTAACTGTGGGTTCCTCCCTCCCCAAAACGATCCGATAAGAAGGGATTTTTGGAAATTCGAACGTTTAGGGGGTAAAAAAGGGTAAAAACGGGTAAATTCGGTAACCTTATATCTTCAAAACTAATAAAGATACAAAAAAACTTAAAATAGCATGTTACTCCATTTAAAAAATAAGCTGACAGGTGTTTCGTACTTTTTGGAAATTCGAAACTTTTTCGTACTTTTTTTGCACCCTATGTATCTTTTAAACTAATAATATTTAAACTAATAAAAATTGTGTTAATTTTTGGTACTTTTTCATAAAATATGTTTTTCTATAGTTTGACATAGACATACGAATGTTTTATTATGAAATTTATTTTATTACATAAATTTATTTGAATGAAATTGTACCACTCAATGGGGATAAAAAAGGTACCAAAAAGGGGATAAAATCGGGTAAATACATTATATTTGAAATTATTAAGCCAATTTTGATAATTTTTTTAACGTTGGTTCCTGGATTCATACAACAATTAACTAACAGGGTGTTATTTGGAACTCGAGTACCAAGGTGTATATTGGGCCAAATCCGGGTAAACAGTTTGGTACTTTTTTTAAAACATATTTATTCTTGGGCACAAAATCTGTGTTAAGATTTTAATATTTTGATACATGCCTGTAGCATAAACAATTTTGGCAAAATGGAATATTTTTAAATTTCAAACTTGAGGGGTGTTCAAGTAAGAAAAGGGAAATTGGTACTTTTCTCCTAATGGTACTTTTTTAACATTTTAAATTATTTCAGTTATCGACATTAAAGTTAGCTGATATGTATTTGAGTGAAGTTAGTGTTAGGAATAGGGGATAATATTTAGGTACCAAAATGTGTGAACTGTACATAGGTACTTTTTTGTTCTTCTAATGGTACTTTTTTGAAATTTCTATAATAATGGACTTAGAAACATGAAATTAAACATATATGGTCCTAAGTGAGTGAGAATTCTAGGGGGAGACTTTTTGGTACTTTTTCTTTATTCGAATGGTACTTTTTGTAATTTCTTCACCAATGAACCTAAAAACATGAAATTAAGACCGGAGTGAGTGGGAATCTACAAGTGACTGCTTTTTGGTACTTTTTCTACATTCTAATGGTACTTTTTGAATTTTCTATAACAATGAACTTAGAAACATGAAATTAAGCATATATGGTCCTAAGTAAGTGAGAATTCTATGGGGAGACTGTGGTACTTTTTCTTTATTCGATTGGTACTTTTTGTAATTTCTTCACCAATGAACCTAGAAACATGAAATAAAGCTTAGATGGAACCGAGTGAGTGGGAAACTACAAGTGGGTGCTTTTTGGTACATTTTCTATATTCTAATGGTACTTTTTGAATTTTCTATAATATAATAGACCTAGAAATATGAAATTAAGCGTATATGGTCCTAAGTGATTGAATATTCAAGCGGATACTTCATGGTACCTTTTGTTTATTCTAATGGTACTTTTTTTTAATTGTCTATAGCAATGGACTTAAAAACATGAAATTAAGCATACATGGTCCTAAGTGAGTTAGAATTCTAGGGGAGACTTTTTGGTACTTTTTCTTTATTTGAATGGTACTTTTTGTAATTTTTTCACCAATGAACCTAAAGCAATGAAATTAAGCTTATATGGACCCGAGTGAGTAGGAAACCACAAGTGGGGGATTTTTGGTAATTTTTATATATTCTAATGGTACTTTTTTGAATTTCCTTTAATAATGGACCTAGAGTTTTCAAAAAATCTAAGAATTTCAAAACCGCGGTTTCGGTTTTAAAAAATTAAAAACCGATCGGTTTCGGTTTTGTGATAATTTATTAAATCTTAAGTATTATAGAAACAAAATTAGTTGATAATATAGGAAATGATATACAAATCTAAAATTCAAGCTTGACGGGTTATGGTTTAGTGAATGCGAATTTAAAAGTGATAATCAATGGTACTATTTCCTTATTGCAATGGTACTTTTTGAATATTTTATAATAATAAACATAAAAATTTAAAATTAGGAACACATTTTGCATTTTCTATAATAATGGACCCAGAAATATGAAATTAGACATTTACAATTAGATTCACAAAGTGAGACTTGAAGTACTATTTCTTTCTTCTAATTGGGGTGGCGAAGCGCACCGGGTCAGCTAGTATAAAATAAAAATAATGTTTGCAGAAAAATATCAATCAACAAAGAAATAAACAATTTGTAATACTATCGTGTAAACAATAAATGTTTTTTCGAAACGATTTTTTTGAAATACCGAATGATTTCAATAATATTTTAAATTTGAAAAGTGTTAATACTCAGTATTGCCGTCTATAAATACCTTAAGCAACATCATATATATGGTAAGTCCTTCATCATATGAATGGTTGTCACAAACATATACTTGTTTACTGTAACCACATATATGGTTGATACAATCATGTGAATCAGAAATTAACCATATTATGGTTACCACAATCATGTAAATGGTTACTGTGACTATAATATTGTTAAAAAACTTGTAACAATATGGAAATGGTTACAGTAACCATGCCCAACTATATTTTTTCTCTGCGTGTACAATCATTATTAAACTAATATCCATAGATCGGAAACTCTCTTGTCAAGTAGTAGTAACAAGTAAGAGAGCTATATTAGGCTGTGCCGAATCTTATATACCCTTCACCAAATTATACTTCAAAATACAAATTTTAAATATTTTTAGGTAAACAAAATTTATTTTTTTTCCAAAGTTGTTGTTTTTAATTTTTTGGAAAAAAAAAATTTTCGAATTGTTATTTAAAATTTTAAACTTTTGTAAATTTTTTAAATTTTAAAATTTTTTTTAAATTATATTGTGGAAATTACAAAGAGAATGACAAAATTATATATACCCTTCTCACAAAGGTGAACGGTATAAAAATGTGAAAACAAAAACAACAATGTGCGATTTTATTGAGTAATTTTTTTTGTTTGGGTTTTTCTAGTTTCCGCTCTATGTGTATTTCTCTATGCACTTATCTACAAAATATTTTTTTTTGTGTTTTAAAAATACAGGTTGATAATGTAATTATTGTATTAAGAACAGTTTTAGCCCAGAATATTTAAGGCAACTAATTGTAAATGTTTCTTACTTACCTTTTAATATCCTTTAATATCACATTAACCACAAAAGTTCTACCATTACAACATAAACTTATTTAATTGATTTTCAATAAGAGCAGTAGTATCTGCTTATTATGTGATTAACAATCTCATATGTCTGTTCTGACGGCCCTGACAGTCTACTTTATATATGGGGCATTTCATGTCAAGTGAACCAACTTTTGAAATCGATGTCTTCCGATCGGGATGAAATTTGCACCAAATTTCTATTGCATCTATTGGATAGTAACTCAACAAGATCGGTCGAGAACTCTCTGAGTTAGAGGGGGTCAAAGTTTGACATGTTGGTCAAGCAGGTGTTTTTTCTTATCCATGTAACTTATTACCTATTGTTCTTAGCAAAATGTGTCCCAAATAGTTTAGATAGCTCTTTCTTCAATCTTTCGAAAAAAAAATAAAAAAAATTTAATATTTTTTTTCCGAAATCAAAATCTTTTTTGACTTTTTTTTAAAATTGGCCCTTTTTTAGCTCAAAAAAGCTTAGATATTTTCCTTGAAGACTAGTGTTTATAAAAAACCGACTTTTTAAAAAACCGGTTTGTCGGTTAACCGACATCGAAAAAACCGGTTAACCGTCATATATGTGTAAAAAACATAAAATGTCTAATAAGTATATACAGCTTTAAAATTTGTAGTTGTTAGTATTCAGGAATGGTTAATATGAAATAACTATAAATATACAAAAGTGCTAAGTCCATTTTATTTTGTAAAAATTTCTAAATTATTATCTCAGTCAAATGGAGTTGAGTACAAATATATTGCTAAATATATAATACTTCTTTTAATTATTGGTTTATTTATTAAATTTCAACCAAAAAATGTAAATCAATTTTTTTTATTAAATATTTGATAACTTTGAAATTTATTGTCAAACTCGACTTTCTGATATGAAACGGAAAATGTCCAAAAAAAGAACCTATAAGATGCAAACGCACTTTTTCTTAGCTGTGATTATTTTTCATTATAAATCATACCAAATAATTAATAAAACTTCATTATCAGATTTCAAAAATATTTCAAATGACTGATTTTAGAACTTATGTACATCGAATTCAATTTAACGTTTGGTAAAATTATCACTAAGTTTTTAATGACTAATGCTTCATTAAATTTAGCCTAAACTTATAGAATTATGCGGAATTTAATAGTTTCATTATGTGCAATTTATTCTGAATCATTGTAATTCCTAAAAATATTAATCTAAGGAGGTTTGTATTGTAAATCAGCAGTTTAGGTTTCATATCAGCCCAATAATGTGTACACAATCAATATTAAAAATGCACAAAAACATGAAATTTATTAATTTTAGTCCCAAATTTTATAAACCGGTTATCCGAGTGTTAAAAATTGGATAAACCGGTTAACCGAAAATCAACATTTTAAATTAACCGGTTCGCAAAAAACCGAGATTTCGATGAAAACGCGGTTTTTCGGTTAACCGGTTTATAAACACTATTGAAGACCCTTTTGGTCGCTTAGTGGGATGCGAGTGGATATCTATCAAAATGAATATTTTTTAACTCAAGACTTACAATTTTCGACTTTTTTTTTTTTGCAATTCGAATTTTTTTTCAAAATGAGCCCTTTATTAAGTCAAAAGAAAGTTTAGGTCCATTCCTTTAAATTATTTTTAGTCCTTTAGTGGGATGCGAGTGGGATATCTATCAAAATAAATATTTTATATCTCAAGAAATACAATTTTTGAAATTTTTTTTCTTCCCATCGGAAGAATTCTATTTGAAATGCCCCATATGTATCTACTTACATTAGACCGGCAATACTTTCTTAACAAATAAACTGGTTTCTTTCAATAACCCCCTCAAAATAATGTTTAGTTCATTATAAATCAGACTGTATAAAATGGTAATTATTTCATATCATAACAAATTTTCATATCAAAAACATATCAGAACATTTACTAAATTTTACCAATTCTTTAAAGCTAATATTAGTCATGTTTCAAATAATTTTAGAAAATTGATTTTCAAATGAAATAAACTACATTTTCAGAGGGTGACTTGAACCACATCTTATTTAAATACAAAACTACTTGTTCATTGGCAAAATTTGAAACTCTTAATCGGTTCAAATGTATTTCGTTATTACTCTATGGTTAAAAGTTTTCAGTTTAAATTAATTAACAATAACAATAATATTGATAGAAAGAAGGCTTATTTATTTGCAGATACATTTTATATATAAATGTATGCATGTATTGGTTAATATTCATATGGATGTATGTATGTATATGTGTGTTTTACCACAAATCCTTACACAAATATTTACTGTATTAATACTGTTAATAATTTCCATGCTACTGCAGCAGCATTTACATGGAAATACATTTATAAATACAAATTAAATTTCTATAATAAGTATTTACCTGTACAAGTATTTAATTGTTTTTGTGTGTTTTAATTTAAAGATGTTTTATTGAAAACATATACATGTGTAGTAGCATTTATACATATTTAATAAAAGTTATAATTTAATAGATTTTAACAAATTAAAATAATGTAGGTTAATAACATATTGTGGGTCAAGGCTGCTGCATTTTAAGTCATTGACATGGGTGCATTAAGTAAATGTTAACTCACTGTATAAAATTAATTTATGTTATATATAGTTCGAAAAATTATTATTTGGAAATATGTTTTGAATAACTCAAATTTATAAAACTTTTAATAACTTATATATCATTTTGAAGGGTACATTATCTGTCATTTATTCTCATTTAGTTATTGAACATTATAGTGTAAAAGAAAGTTTTTTTTAGCTTTGAAAATTTCGAATTATATACCAAAAAAGCGTCATATGCGGGAAGTTTTGCTTTAGTTCTTTAATTTGAAAAAAGGTGCCTCTGAAGCACATCGATTACCTATCGAAGCTTAATATGAATGTGTTTAATCGGTTTCTACGTGCGAAAGATGGTTTGTGTGGCTCTGAAGTGGTTATATCCAAATATCCAAACCTTAAGATATCATCATGACAACGTATGCCACATGTTGAAATACATGTTAAAAACTATTTAGCTCCGGCGGACTACTATTTGTTTCGATCGATGCTGAACGCTCTCTCTGGTATTCGCTTAACTTTAGAACAGAGTATACGATATTGGCTTGATTCGTTCTTGGCCTCAAAAGATGAGCAGTTCTTTTGGCTCGGAATCCATTTGTTTCTAGGGAAAAGGTCATAGCTATCAATGACCAATACAATGTTTCAAAAAAAGCTAAAAATTGGAAAAAATCCCGAATTTATGTTAAGTTAGTTCTTCAAAAACAAAAAAACGGAAATAATTTTCTTGAAAACCTGAATTTTAAAAATTACTTTTCTAATTTAGCACCCACTTTTAACAAAAATCGTATTCAAATCATGAAACAGTTTGGACACGTTTTTTGTCCTATTGTTTTTTTTCAAATGATATGCATTTCAATATAATTTGTTTTAAAAGATTTTGTCAGACTTTTTTCTATGTACGTAGAGATGCCAATCGGGACTGATTTTTGAAAATACCGGGTTTCGGAATTTTGATTAAGAAGTCCGAAATCTCGAACCGGTATTTTTAATTTTATTTATTTCTTAAGATATGTGAACCTACTATGAAAAATGACAAATATTTGAGAAAAAGATGTAACCACTAAATAAAATATATTTGAATTCTTTTATTTATTCCAAAAACTTATTTCACTTTGGTGATTCAAAATAAAAAATTTGTTTTATTTTATTTGATGCTGTTTGATCTTACAAAACAATTGTAAGAGTAAACACGTCTAACAAATTTGTGCTAAAAAAAAGTGGTTACGCTTTGAGCAAGTATTTGTCATGTGTGAAAAATTTTATGGCAACAAATTTTTCAAAATTTATTTTTGAAGTTTTTTTTTAAATTTAATAATAAATTTTATTACAAAAAACTTTAAGACAATTTTTTTTTTTAAAAAATTTGGCTTAAAAATATTTATAAGCGTTATATAAGCGTTGGAAAGGTCTTTGAGATATATATCGTTATCTATCCGTCTTGTCTATATTAATGACTTAGTAATCCATACATATATCAAAAATCAAGGATTTTCTCGATTTTAAATATCAATCGAAGCGGATATATTGATGTATGGATCATGTATGTAAGTTATTTGGTGGCTACGGAAAGATGATTTCAACATACAGACGGACATTGTTATATCTACTCCGCTATCTATAACGATCCAGAATATTTATACGTTGTGGGGTCACAAATGAAAAATCAAGAAACTACAAACGGAATGACAAATTTGAAATTTACAATACAATATTTGAATTATTCTTAGAAATATTAGAAAATGTTTACTAAATTTTTATTATCTCGAGATTCTCACTCTGCATTTTGTGGTTCAATTTAAAATTTTGTATGATTATAAAGAACTTGTGTACCAATTTGTTTAGCAAATTTGAAACGGTTTAAGTTACGATGACTTGTCCAAAAATTTAGTTTTCTCTCTATATAAAAACCAATGAGTTTAAATCACACATTAATATCTTGTTAATATAGCTATGAATATAAAAATCAGCACATATATGTTTGTTTGAAGATAAGAAAGTTGCAAATGAGCCAATAAGTTGTGAAATCACACGATTGATGTATAAAATAGACCAATAATTGGTGCATTGCACAGAGGGATGGCTTTATAAATTTTTTTGCAAAAATTTTAAGGAGTGGTCGTAGAGCACTGAAATTTGGCACCGAGAATTATATGGACCAAACTAAGAAAAGAATAAAATTTTATCAAAATCGACCGCACCCACTGCCCATACAATCCAAATAGATTTTTTCGCATACAATTTTTTCTATCCAAGTAAAAGTCCAGAAATTTGGTTCATATATTTTCTGAAACAAAAGAAGAACGTATGCTAAGTTTTATTAAAATCGGCCATGCCCACCGCATACCGCCCATGCAATCCAAATGCAATACATTTTTGTGCAAAAATTATAAGGAGTGGTCGTAGAGCATTGAAATTGAGCACCGAGAATTATATGGACTAAATTAAGAAAAAAATTAAATTTTATCAAAATCGACCATAAAATTGTTTATATCCAAGAAAAGTCTAGGTACGTGCATTTACTGAAACAAAAAAGGAATACATGCCGAGTTTCAATAAAATCGGTCACGCCCACCGCCCACGAAACCCATACATAGATAAGAATTTTTTTGATATTTCGTTTATCATTCGACAAAAAATTTAAAGTTTTCGTCCTGTTCCGAAAACTTCCGAAAACTATTTTTTTTTGAAATCGAAACAAGACAATCCCACCTTACATTTTATTAAAAAAACAGCTTGGGGGAATGTGGGGCTACATTTTTTTTCACCATGGAAAATCAAAAATATAATAATTTTTAGAGGCTTATAAATATGGCCACATCTTCTTAACGGTTTATGATATCCCCATAATTATACCCTACACCACCATAGTGGGGAGGGTATTATGCGTTTGTGCAGATGTTTGTAACGCCCAAAAATATTAGTCTAACACCCACCTTAAAGTATACCGATCGACTTAGAATCACTTTCTGAGTCGATTAAGCGATGTCCGTCCGTCCGTCTGGTCGGCTGGCTGTCCATGTAAACCTTCTGCGAAGAGTACAGGTCGCAATTTTGAAGATATTTCGATGAATTTTGACACATATTATTTTTTCGGCTCAAGGACCAAGCCTATTGAAACTGGCTGAAATCGGTCCATTATTTCAGCTAGCCCCCATACAAATGTCCTCCCGAAATTGGACTTTATCGGTCATAAATGTTTAATTTATATATGTATCTCCACAAATTCCGCTCCAAATAAGTTCTATATACACAAAATTCATGTCACCAAATTTTGTTACGATCGGTCCATAATTAGTCATAGCTCCCATATAGACCCGCTTACGAAAATCACTTTAACGTGCATAAATCGCTTAAAAATTTTGGTAAACACACAAAATTCAACATAGTTAAGTTTAATATGGACATAAATCACACGACCTAATTTCATGGTGATCGGTCCATAATTGGCCATAGCCCCCATATAAGGCCCACTTCCAAAAATCACTCAAAAATATAAATTATTGAAATTTTAAAAGAAAAATGTTTTTTGCTCTTTTACTTAGTGTAGGGTATTATATAGTCGGGCTTGACGGACCATACTTTCTTACTTGTTTTTTTTTGTATTTATGTAGAAATGCTATATTTTTCAAATAATTTAAAGGTAAATTGTATTATTAGGAAAATTATACATATATAAACCACTGAATTGTGTGAAAATATAAGAACATTTTTGTTTAACACCCTTGCATGGACTTTACTTACATTTTTTTTTAAAAAAAATAAAATTTTTCTTAAAACTATCAGTGTACATTTCATCTTTAAACATTTCTCTACAAAACTGCATCATTTGATTTTTGAAATTAAGTGTTTGAAAAATTGACTTTTTTTACACCAAAATCGCTATGTGCATTGCGGCAATCGTGTGATCCTACCTTAAGTAACAATAAAAGTCAATGAATTGTAATCTTACATTTATCATTTAATTCTTTCGAAATTATCATAGATACAACAAGTAAGAGAGCTATATTCGGCTGTGCCCACCGCATACCGCCCATGCAATCCAAATGCAATACATTTTTGTGCAAAAATTATAAGGAGTA
Source organism: Calliphora vicina (assembly GCF_958450345.1). NCBI lineage: Eukaryota > Metazoa > Arthropoda > Insecta > Diptera > Calliphoridae > Calliphora > Calliphora vicina. Next base: position 14,629,883 of record NC_088783.1, on the reverse strand, counting down.
GAGCATTGAAATTTGGCACCGGGAATTATATGGACTAAATTAAGAAAATAATTTAATTTTATCAAAATCGACCATGCCCAACGCCCACTGCCCATACAATCCAAATTGATTTTTTCGCATAAAATTTACCAAATTATACTTTAAAATAAAAATTTTTAATATTTTTAGGCAAACAAAATTTTAAAAAATTTTTAAAAAAAATATTTTTTTTTAAACTGGGTTATAACACTTTTTAAAATTTTTTTTTTTAATTTATTAGTGAAACCAAATTTTGTAACATAAAAATTTTTTGTTTGAAAAAAAAATCGGGTTAAAAAATATTTTTCCCGATTTTGACCCATTCTAGGTCCTACTTACTAAAAGTCTTATATACATCGTTGCAATGCAAACTTTGAAATATCTATCATTAAATATCAATTTTGTTTATATTAATGACTTAATAATCCAGATATAGATAAAAATCCAAAAATCGAGGTTGTCCTGGCCGATTTACTCGATTTTAAATAGCAACCGAGCCGGGAGAATTCTCGATATATAGATGTATCAATCATGTTTGTAAGTTATTTGGGGGCTACGGAGAGTTGATTTCAACATAGACAGATGGACATAACTATATCAACTCCGCTATCTGTAACGATCCAGAATATATATATATACTTTTTGGGGTCGCAAATGAAAATTAGAAGAAATTACAAACGGAATGACAATCTTATATATGTGGCGACTCATGGTGAAGGGTATAAAAATCCAATTTCAAAATCTATAACAGTCATAAATCTTCTTTTATTTAAAACCAAAACCCCAAAACAAAAAAAAACAACAATATCAAATTAATTATAATAATTCTGGGTACCACAATAACAAAACTAAGAAAAAACCAAACACACACTCATCTAATTTTCAAGATTAACATTTTGATTGTAGTTGATTTATTTGATTAACAAACTAATTGGATGTAAATTTACTATAAGCGTCGAATTAATGCACAATCACACACATTCACACGAACAGCCAGCCAGCCAATCACGCCGTACAGTGCGTTGTAAAAGGAAATTACCCCAGAAGTGGTGATGTAGAAGTAGTAGTAGAAGTAGAAGAGCAAAGAAGAAAGATCAACTTTAGTAATTATACATGATGGGTGTTTGTTTCCGAAAGGCATTCATTATATTCTGTAAACGCATATTCGTATTAAGATTTAAGATGCCAGAGGCATTATTATTATGGTTTTTGTTGCTGTTGTTACTCTCTTCTTCGTTGTGGTTGTTGTTGCTGTTGTGTTTGGCATGTTGATTAGGCCTCTTAGTTAAATTCATATTATTTAGCAGATTTTCTACATTAATCGTATTTGTTTGTTGCTGATGCTGATGCTGCTGCTGCTGCTGCTGCTGGGACTGCGTTTGGGTCTGCTGTGGCGGCAAGCGTTTACGCAGCTGTTTACGTTTACTTAGACGTATACGTCGTTTTCGTGGCTTTTGATTTTCATTTTGCAAATTGTTTGCATTGAACTTTGTTAATTTATTTAATCTTTTTCGCTTTGGTTTAGTTTGTGTTATTAGTTCCTGTACGATTTCTTGCGCCTGGGAATTTTTCAATTCTTTAACTATGTCATCATTTTCAGCCAGTTCAGTTTTCGAGTCTCTGCCGGTATTAGTGCCCGTAGGTGTAGCAGCCGCTGTTGTAGTGCTGGTGCCAGTTCCAGTGGTACCTGTTGTGGTGGGCTGTGTAGTGGTGGTTGGGGTATCAGTGCGAGCTGGTTGTGTTATAATTATAATATTATTGCTGGGCTCTGACTTTTCTTGGTAGAACAAGGATTTGAACAGCATAAACTTTTTCATCAAACCTCTACCCTCCTCACCATTGTTCGCCGCCGTTGCTGGAGCGGTGTCAAACACCGAGCCCGCAGCTGAAGAACGTCCATGATTTGTTAATTTCCTTTGATGTAAAGGAAATATGCGTACTGCAGCTAAAAATAAAAAAGTAATTGCAAAAACAGAAACATTTGTAAGCAAATTTAATATTCAGTTTATTATTAAAAATATGTATAAAAGTGTCAATTCCATTTAAGCATTAGCTTTAAGTGCTTTGCTGCAATCTTGTATGTACCTGACCTGCCTTTCTGATGCAATCTGGCTGTTAGTGCGCTTTGCCAGCAACCCACCATGAATACAAATATTAAAGTCCATAAAACTTTATTGAACTGCATGTTTAGCAAGAGATGGTCATGACGCAAATCTTTTAGATTTTTATAATCAACTTGTCTTTATATAAAGTTTTCATAAGTTGCTATTGGCTGCGTGTTGCTTTCACAGCAGCATTATAAGAGAAAAGGGAAAGTTCTAGCATTCAAATTAAGAATTTAATGAAAGTCAATTAAGTCCTTGAGGCATTTGTCAATCAAAGTGTTTGATAATAATAGTAAAAATTTCTTTAATTGTTTAGAGACGATAGAGGTGGGCGTTATATGCGCGAGGAATAGTTTTTTAGGGGCAATAAATAACCCTACAAACATTTTGTTGTTAATTTGATCAACTTAAAAATATATTTTAAACCAACTTTATTTAATAAAAATAAACTTAAAAATGTAGGGCCAAATCAGCAATATGTTGCCAAGTAAAATATAGCGTTACACTTTGATAAAAATAGTCTTCTACACATTTGCTATCTATCTACTTGTTAATAAAATCGTAGCACAATATTCTTAGCAACATGTTGATAGCAAAGATGTTTCACAAAATGTTAGGCTACATGTTGTGTTATGTATTTTATAGATTGTCAATCAAAGTGGTATTATTTCTCTTTCACAACATTTCCAACATATTGCAGAAATGTTGCCCAACATTTTCACCAACATGTTAATAAAAACATAGTAAAGGAGAAGTGTTTATAAAACATGTTGCAATTTTCACATATTAAGAGAAAAAATGTCGCACAACATTTTTAACTACATGTTGTGGCATATTTGTAAACTATGTCGAAAAATAATGGTAATAGTGTTATCAGCAGGGAAACCGGAAATATGCTCTAAAAAAAGCGTTTTAAGCGCTTTAAATATGCAGTAAAAACTTTAAAATATGCTCTTAAAATTTAAAAAATATGCTCTTAAAAAAACAAACTTTTATATAATTTTTAACCAAAAAATATACTTTTATTTAAAAAAATCAATACAATTTATTTCTAAAAAGGTAAAGTAACATAAAATAAACAAAAATAACACGAACTAAAACAAGTATAACAAAAACTAAATACAACATAAAAACTATAGGAACTTAACCCTCTAACCGGCAAGGCTGCCTTTAGGCGGGTATGTTAAATGTATGAAATGCTGCTTTATTTGGTTATTTTTTCCCGTTATAACGGTAAATACGTGTATACGTTTATCACAATTTACTTATTGTGATATAGAAGAACGTGCACTTGTCTTTTGTTTGTTTTTATTCTTTTTTTTTCAAACAATAACCTGGTATATTATTTTACCTCGAAATAAAATTGGCCGGTTAGAGGGTTAAGGTATGAGAAGGCCTCGAGAGGTATTTTTTGATGATATTTTATATAAATATAAAGTCACTTCTTCAATTAAGGTTATTATTGCAATAAATTACAAAATGTTCTTTCGACATTAACTGATGCTATAGGAGCAAATTTAAAAGACAATATTTCTTTAACGGTTAAGTTTGAATTAGAACTAAAGTTTGATATTTAGATGGCGATTTTATTAAAATAGTGCTTATTTTATATTAAAACAAATAAGAGAGCTATATTCGGCTGTGCCGAATCTTATATACCCTTCACCAAATTATACTTCAAAATAAAAAATTGAAATATTTTTAGCTGAACAAAAATTTTTATTCAGTTTTTTCATTTTTTGGAAAAAAAATTTGGAATTGCTTTTTTTAATTTTTTTTTTTTAAATTTTTAAAAAAAATATTTTGTTTTTTAATTTCTTTTTTTTGGTGATAAGCCATCTATTTTTCAATTTTTAATTTTAAACAAAGCTGTAACACAACAGCGAAAAATAAGTAAGACAAAATTTGTTTTTGATAAAGTCAAAATATGCTATAAAACAGTAAAATATGCTCTAAAAACGCAAAAATATGACATAAATATGCTTTTAAAACAAATATATGCAAAAATATGCTTTTAAGGGTAAAATATGCAAAAATATGCACTAACAAATCGATGCCAAAATTCTTAAATAGTTCTGAAACGTGTAAATATCTTATCCATGTGGTCATTAGACTCAACAGAAAAAACATGCATTTGCATATTTTGGTTTCCCTGGTTATCAGTAATATATTGCAGAAAATTTTAGGTAAATATTGTGATATTTTTCTAAGAATTTTATTAAAAAAATTTTAAAAATGGTGCTCAGCATTTTGTAATTATTATTTAGAATATATGACTTTTTAAGATGTCGAAATTTTTCTTTAACAAAAAATGCTGCTCAACATCTACTGCAACATATTGTTAAGCAAGAGAATATAAGCACTTTATGCACATAATTTTAATGTTGCCAAAGAAGTTGTCGAGCATTTATCCGATTATGCATGGAATAAAATATCCGTCAAATGGCCCACAAGGCCACTAATCTTTTCATGAAATTTTCCATGAATTTTACACAGAGATCTGGCTGTATCTCACCAATGACGCGTTGGTTTTTATATTTGAACTCAGGAATTGTTTGTGGTTTATTCACAAAAGCCCAAAGAAAAAAATCGCACGGCGTTAAATCGCATATTCTTGGTGGACAGTTGACATCAGAATTTCATCAGATAATTTGTTCTAGAAATCGTTGCTGCAGGTGACCCCGTCTTGCTGGAACATGTCGTTCAGATCCATGTCGTTCAGTTGAGGACACAAGAACTACGTTATCATGTCACTGCAATTCACAGTCACTGCAATTTCGGCCTCATCGTCAAAAAAATAAGGCCTAATTCGCCGCCTGACCAATATCCTCACCAGACAGTTGCTCGTTGTGGGAGCGTTTGTTTCTCATGGATTGCATGAGGATTTTCTGAATCCAAAATTCGACAATTTGAGTATTCACGAACCATTTAGATTTAAATGAGCTTCATCGGAGAAAAATTGGCGTTCACTTCACTTTGCTCCATTACCCATTGACCGAATTGCCGGCGCTTTCCATAGTCTGCTGGTTTGATCTCATATGTAAGCTGAGTTTTGTACTCATGAAGGTGGAGGTTTTTTGTCAAAATTGACTTCAATTCAATTGGAATAAAAATATGTGACAGCGCAAAATTGTAGAAGAAATTTAAAAAGTGCATTCTTACGGAGACATCCTTTAGCAATATATTATTTTGTATTGTCTATAGATTGATCTATATTCTCCCATGTAGTCTGGTTTAAAATCTTGTCTATTGTCTTTTACATTGTCACGTCTATAGTTCCGACTATAGTCTCATTTATAGCCCAATATCCGTAAATATTCTAGTCTATAGGCAGGTTTATAGGCTGGTTTATTGTCTTTTACATTGTAACGTCTATAGTACCGACTATAGTCTCATCTATAGTACCATCTATAGACTGGTCTATAGCCTCGTTTCGTTTCGCCTATACACTCATCTACAGTCTCGTCAATTGCCCAGTCAATAGTCTAATTTATAGTATCGTCTATATTCTCGTCTATAGGCTGCTTTATAATCTGGTCCATAGTCTCGTCAATATTCTTGTATATAGGTTGGTTTATAGTCTAGTCAGTAGTTTGATCTGTAGTCTCGTCTCTTCTACAGTCTCGTTTATATTATCGTCTGTTGCAACGTAAATAATCTCGGATATAGACTGCTCTCATATATTTTACAGTCTAATCCATAGTGTAGTCCAAAGTTTAGTACAAAGTCCAAAATACCAATGTCTAGGCCAATGTGTAGTGTAAAGTCTAAGCCATAGTATACTCCAAAATATAATACAAAGTGCAGTCAAAAGTCTAAGCGACATGTTTCTTAACAATTTCATTAGCAACATGTTGCTTTATATTTTTCATAACAATATTGTTGCTTAAGGTTTTTCTTAAACACATGTTACTTAAAATGTCTCTTAGCTACATTGGAGCTGAAAATGTTGCGCAACATTTCCTGCAACATATTGAAAACAATTTTGCTCAAATATTGAACAATGTTACTAAAAATGTTGCTTAAAAAATTTTACAAGAAAAATGTTGCGCTGGGTATTGATAAAATATTGTTTGCTAAGAAATCTAGCACAACTTAAATGGCTTAAAATAATGTGCAACAACTTTGCATTCAAATTAAATATTAAACTACTCAGCATTGTTCTACACATGATGGCAAAATAAAAAAAAATATAAATAAATGGCTTTTAAGAAATAAATAACAAATAGTAAGAATTTGTGGATATACCTCTAGATTTTTGGGCAATTTTTTGTAGTCCTGTGTTATTATCGATTTTATTTAAACTATGTACTTGAATAGAATTTTATTTAAAGTTTTAGTTTTCTAATTTTTTTTTAACCAAACAATTTTATAATTCATTTATTATACTTCTTACTTTCCAAATACATATATTTCTTTGAGGTTTATTTATTTTTTTCTGTATAATTTCGACAAAATTGATGGAAATTTAATTAAGTGTTAGAAATAGATTGCATGTGTTTCATTTCAAACATACCGAAACACACAAAATTCATCATTATCATCTCCATCATAGCAGTCAACATTATCTTCATCTTCATCTGTTTCTATTTCTTTTTTCGGCAACATTTCTGTTTATTCCAGGCCACAATCTCTTACAGTTTATTTAACAACATATTTCAGTTCTAATCTAAATCAACTTCGGTTAAAGATAGTTATTTTATTTATTCTATGTACAATATTTTATTTTTTGTTTTAAGTAAGTATTTGTGTTTGTTTTTTTCATATTTTATTTAAATAAATTAAATACATTTTGTGTGTACATAATAAGTGTGTTTGAGTTTGTGTTGTTAGAACACAATCCCTAGGGTTGCACGTTTGTTTTGTGCAACATACACATACGTTGCATGTTTTTAGAAAATTTGGTTTTTCTGTTTTTTTTGTTTTTTTTTTTGGAAAATGTTTGTACGCACAGTTTGTGGCAACAGTGGTTAGCAATATAACAGTTGGAATTAAAAAAATGTTTAATTGTTATAGTTTTTTTCAACTAAGAAAATCCGCTACTGATTTGTAATTGTGGCTGCCTTATAATGCAGCCACTTCAGAAACCTATGGAATGAAAAAATAGGTTTACAATTCATACATACATATTAGGGTATTCAATTAATCGGGTTTCAGATTTAATCGAGCAAATAATTAATCCAGGTTTAGATTTATTCGGTTAATAAGCGGTTAATTTAAAATTATTCGATTAACCGAATAATTTTGATTTTCATTTTAAATTGAAAATACAACAACGAATTTTGTGTACAAAAACATAAAAAAACAGCAAATAAGGTATTTGAGATCATTTTTGTAAACATATCGTCTATTTGCTGCAACAACGTCATAACTCAAAATCCGTGGTTTTTTGAACTGAGCAATACAAAATATGAGCTGTTCTATAATCTTTCATAAAGTTTTATCAGTTTTCAAAAAAGTCCATTATTATACCCTGCACCACCATAGTGGGGAGCGTATTATGCGTTTGTGCAGATGTTTGTAACGCCCAAAAATATTAGTCTAATCCTTAAAGTATACCGATCGACTTAGAATCACTTTCTGAGTCGATTAAACTATGTCCGTCCGTCTGGTCGGCTGGCTGGCTGGCTGTCCATGTAAACCTTGTGCGCAGAGTACAGGTCGCAATTTTGAAGATATTACGATCAAATTTGGTACTTATTATTTTTTCGGCTCAAGGACCAAGCCTATTGAAACTGGCTGAAATCGGTCCACTATTTCACCTAGCCCCCATACAAATGTCCTTCCGAAGTTGAACTTTATCGGTCATAAATGTTTAATTTATAAATGTATCTCCACAAATTGCCCTCCAAATAAGTTTTATATATACAAAATTCATGTCACCAAATTTTGTTACGATCGGTCCATAATTAAAGTCAACAATTTTAAAAGAAAAATGTTTTTACTTTTTTTACTTAGTGTAGGGTATTATATGGTCGGGCTTGACCGACCATACTTTCTTACTTGTTTTTTGTGTGAGTGTGTTTTTTTGTTGTAAACATCAAAATTAAAATTCATGTTTTGTCGTATATTTTATAAGTTTGGGTTTAATACAGATTAGAAAGATATTAACATCTACTATTTATATTTCTGAAATCGCATGATTTGTTGAACATTTATTTAAGTAAAATGTCATAAAATATTCAAAGACGTTTTTCTCGAAACGACTTTTTTTGAATTATGACGTTGCTGCAGCAAATGAGCGATGTGAGAGGTTTTTAGGGCTTTAGTGAGATCTTCTGAAATAATCTTTTATTAAAAGAATATAATTTAAAAGATTTTTTCTTTAGATTTAATAAAACTTTTCTTGGAAAAAAAAACTCTCTCGCTGATTGTATATGTTGGAGAAATCAAATACATGATAGAGAATATTCCTTTTTGCATTGTTTTAGATTTTTCATAGTTTCGTTTAGTTATGATAAAAGACTCATTTCAAAAAAAAAGTTTCGTCTATACATGTAAATCCAAACAAAGTTTCAAATACATGCAAATTAAATATGTCAGTTGTTATACATACTCACTAATCATGTTTATTGGATGTTCAAAAAATATCTAATTTTAATTTGAAATTTGTATTTGAATTGAAACAAAAAAATAAATACAAAAAAATGTTTAAAGTGCAAAAAAAAAGGAATTTCGGTTAATCGGTTAATCGATACAAATTAATCGGTTTATTTGTTATTTGAAAATCGGCAATTTTAAATTATTCGAACAGTTAACCGTCCAAAATTAATTGGTTAACCGATTAACGGTTAATCGATTGAATACCCTAATACATATATAGAACTTTAAAAGATGAGATTGACTTTCTATTATTGAAGAATATTTCTCAGATAAATTGGCTTAACTAGGAGATGTTTATGTCTTTACACTATGTAGACCAGAGTAATGAAGACCGCAGCGGACAAGAAAATGCATTACACTCTACTATGTGTCTATAATAATTACCTTTTCAATGCATTTATTGTATTATCACAATTGGAATAAAATAATAACATACAACACTTTTAAGTTTCCTCAGCTTTTTGATAGAGATAATTTTAGGTATTCAAAAATCACTGTCTCAAACTGAATTGTTAAACATGTTCAAATGTGGTAGATAAGTGCATGTGTGCATATTTCTGTCTATTTTCTTTTTGTATATTTAATTTCTAAAACGATTAAGTTTACAAACATCCCTTCAGTTTTGTTAGATACCATCTATCTCTATTTGATTACTTAGTAAAGTCTAAACAGTTACTTGTTTATTTTTGTATCATTTGAATTTTCTAAAAAGTTAATTGGTTACCATACATATCCCAGGTAATCTAAAGAGCAGCCAATTGTTTATTAAATGTTCCTAAGTAATCTAGACTGTAATCAGTATTGAGATCTGTAACAGCTTTGTCAGACTTTAACTGTATTGCAACAGCTATCAGACTGTTTCTTTGTAATCTATATATTGGACAATTGGCTTTCTTCTAGGACTCTTACATTGTAAAATAACTAGTGAGAAATCTCAGAGGCACTCCTCAGAACTTCCGGAATGATTTTATGTGTGGATGTGTAAAGACTACTACTATTAAGTATTATCATCATCATAACAATAAATACTACAACAGCTAAAACTAAAAGCACTAGTGTCAACATTTTCTAATCATCTTAAGTGTTTTGTCAATAGAGAGATACAGAGACCAACAAAATATTTAAAGAGAGAAAAGAGAGTTAGAGCAAAAAACAAAGGACTAGAAATAAATATAAATAATAACCAACATTCATTTATTCATTTATATATGCATATATGTAAGTAAAAATTTATATTAGGCTGGCACCGAAATAAAATGGAGCCAATAAAATGAGGCCGAGTTGGTGGTCTTCGTGCCTCTCGCTTTACTTTGCATTGGTATAGCAACTAATTCGTTTTCTAGCCTGATATTTTGCCGAAGTTTTTATCCAAACATAGTTGATTTGCGAATTAAATCAATATTACACAAATGCATTCTGAGTGTTTCAATCTGTGGAACTTCTGAAATACAGTGTGTTTCACCATCTTTATTCTTTCATATGGCTTTCTCTCAGGAGTGCCTCTATCTAAACAAGGGCGATTTTATTCCCCATTTTGGACTTCTTAGGCATTTTGATTAGAATTGAATTTGTTATCTCAAGAACAAATGGGCCAAATTCAAATTTTTAGCGCCTGGCTTTATTTTTGTGAAGCCGCTTAATAAACATTTTACTCATTTCATAAATTTTTTTCAGTCATTCATTTGTTGTGATAAACTTGTTTGTTGAAGTAAGTTGTAGTAGTATAAAAGACTGGAAATATTATTGCAACTAATTCTATTGTTGCTTTTTCTACAAATTTGTTGCTAAATACATACATACTTATGTATGTATTTGTAAGTATGTATACTAGGGTTGGTCGATTTTTATCGCGAAAAATCGTATAGCAGAAATGCATTATATGGAAAATTCTAAAATCTAAAATTCTAAGGTCTAAAATCAAATCCTATCTTGCGCATTTCGTCTTTTATCCAATGATATTTCAATATAATTTTTTTTAATCCATTTCGCTCCGCTGATTTTAAACAGTAAAAATAAAATATTTCAAAAAAATGTTTATATATGAAAAAGGTGGAATTTCTGAAAAATTTTGGTATGAATGTTAAGTCTCAACTTTTAGCTAATAAGAAACTATGTCCCGACGTGATCAACCCCCTACCCCTAGTTGCTAGTGGCAAATTTCTACAATTAAATTAAAAAAAGTGTCTAAAAATAGAAATTTTTTAAATTAAAATTTAAAAGTAGTAAAAAAAATAATATTAAAATAATAAACATGAGGAATTATTGCCAACATATGTAACTAACTGTTTCATAAAATATAAAAACCATGATTTAAATGCAAATGCGGGACATCACATATGTTTAAACTTAACTGTTCGAAATTTTGAACTGCTTTTCTGGAAAAACGAAAAATCGGAAAATTTTTTTTGACCAGATATTTGCAATCAGGGGGGCATACCCTAAAAAAGTTATTTTTTTTTATTGGATAAAAGACGAAATGCGCAAGATAGGATTTGATTTTAGACCTATGGTTTCTTGAGGCAACTTTCTTAGAATTTTCCGTAGATTGTGTTTCTGCTATACGAAGAAAAACAAACAAAAATTAACAGTTCAACAAAACAGTAAATAAATATCTATAATTATCTTTTACAAAAAATATAATTTAAATGCTTTCGTTTTAAACGATTTTTTTTTTAGTTTTAATAAAACTTGACTTGAAAAAATTCTATCACTGATTGTAGATGTTGAAGAAATCGGAAGTAAGGCATGATAAAGAATATCCAATCATATATAATCCTCCATCATACCATTGGAGTCCTTTTTGATTGTTTTTTGATTTTGAATATTGTAACAGTGTCGTTAAGTTCTGATAAAAGACTCGTTTCAGTAATGTCTTCAATTTCGTCTATTACCATGTCGTCAACCGATTCATTAGGACAAAGTTCATCATAGAGCATTCTAGAAAAAATGTAATTTCCAAATTCCTTAGTTTCAGTTTTCTTACTATACTTCAAAAAACTATTGCTAGGAGGAAATGTTCACGAGTTAAGAAATAAAAAATGTTTTTTTAAAACAATATTTCTATATAAAGTGCAAAAAAAAGAAATTTCGGTTAAACGGTTAATCGAGACAAATTAATCGGTTTATTTGTTATTTGAAAATCGTCAATTTTAAATTATTCGAACAGTTAACCGACCAAAATTATTCGGTTAACCGATTAACGGTTAATCGATTGAATACCCTAATTCGTATACAGATATATGAACATAGCCAGATGAGAATCCACTTACATAACTAGCCTGGCATACGAATGCAATATCGACTACAGCAATGGTTTTTTTTTATCATACATGAACGAACTATAAATATTAGTTGTTTCTTTAAAGACACTGCTCAACTCATTCGTTCAGTTGTGCTACAATGACATAACATGACAAAATACTTGAGTTATCATAGCAACGCATAACATTTCAGTACTCGCAACATAGCAGAATATGTTAAAGATCTTAAAATGATGACCTAATGGGTAGCTTCTATATCAAGACTGTCGTTACCCCATTAATGAAAATATTGTTCCAATGAATCCAACATTTCTGAAATATACGAAAATGTAAGCAACGTAATCATGTTCGAACTAGTTCCAAATGCTGCATGACATGTTTTGTTTTAAATATTTTTGAGAATATAAATGTATTTGTGTCTTTATGTATGTATTTATCTAAACTCATTATTTTTAGTTTTTATCTAGGGAAAGTTTTTCCTGTATCATATGCCAATCTTCATTAATTGTTGTATGTTTAATATTTACCAAACAGGAAAAATATACATTAAATAGGCCTGTTTTAAGGCCTTGCTAGTGTTAGAGGGTGGCTGGAAACTACTTAAGAAGAGACATGCCTAGTAATGCCCCATAAAAAGGCGCATGAGTAATGTGCGACTAAATCTTTTTAGAGGCCTATAATAGAACCAATTCGTAATGAATTCAGATATTTAAAGAATGGATATTTTATATTTTCAGAAGGATATATAATCAAACAGCTACAATATACTAAATGTAAAAAATACTTCACGAGCAACTTAACAACATGGATTCAATTTTTTATACAAGATTTTAAACTTATTTTATTTGTCCCACAATATGATATAATCTGTAAAACTTTGTTTAGCAGAACACGAAGGGATAGTCTAAACGTAATATGTAACGAAAGCAATCGTTGTGAAAAAATACGGATGAAAATTTGACAGTCGTATCCATTTATTTTTTTTATAAATCTTCAAATAACAAGGAAGTTATATTAAATCACTATTGTAGTTGTATGTAAACAAAACAAACATATTTTACTCATACGGATCGTGTAAAACTAAAAAGTCAACAATTTACTTTAATATCAAAATTGAATGAAACAAAATGAAGTTGTAAAGTTGTACGTATTAAAACATATTGTTATGCAATTTCTAATGTGAATGACATATTTTCTAGAATTTCTTTAAGACATCATCTGAGAGAAGACAAACCGTTTAAGAAGGCTTAACACCTCAATGCTCTTAACAGCGTTTTTAAATAAATCGTCTATCACCGACATTGTTTGAACTTGCAAGAAACACAAAATCGGCAAATCTGCATGGATCAATGTAGGAGCACCTTACTTAAGAGCAAGGGCTATCAAATCCCTACCATCCATAGCTAATCAATCAACAAAGACTAAGAAAATAATCGAAACGAGCAGTGACCAATCCGACATATTATTGCTGACTTCAAAACCCCCAGCCGATATAAATCAAAGTCTGTAGTTTCAAAACCACATACAATTGACATCGACCAATAGCTAAGCTCTACAACCATTATGTCATTAACACCATCCACTCCAATATATTCCTCAAGCACTAGGCCGGTTGCAATCGCTATTAAATAATGGATCTGTTGTTTGGTTGTCCGAAATTTGCCACTACCAAAATCATCAGCCATTTAACCAACCTGTTATGAATTATAAACAATGAACCAATGGGCCAACTGTGAGGAACCAAGATACCAGGATAATTTTCTGGTCAGCTGCGAGTTAAAGTTAATTTCTTTCCAGCTTTAGTTTCCGTGCAAACCAGTGGCTCCGATTTCGCCACCTATCTCCCTGTTAAACATGACATAAGGCAGAACATGCTCAACAACGCTTTGAGATAAGATAGACTGGTATGAGTATCGAATCTTTGAGAATATACCCTGCAGGAAATGTCAATAGTGAAACTTTACTGACTCACCAGTACTAGTGACTTTATACCCTAGATCATTGGTAGGCAAATAGAGGCATTTAATTTGTGTGATTTTTTGGGTAAAAATTAAAATATCCACAACAACAAGCAAATGAATGAAATGTGTATATTTTTACGCTCTGTTATTCACATTCGGGTTGTTTGGCGAAAATCATCGTAACCTGAACAATATGAACGCCTACCATGGCCCTAGACAATGCTAGCATTTGAATAATAAAATTTGTTGACAACTTTTTTCCTAATCAAAGTCAAATATAAAAATGTAGACGCTTCGTTGACAATGTCGCCAAAAAGACACCAAAATAGAAAAAACTGGTGACTTGGAGACACTTGTCCCCTGTTTTCCTTCATGGTGGATCTTTTAGAAGGCCTACCAATTGAACACCTTACATTTTTTACCGCTGGATATTCATGTACATACACAGAAAAAAGTTTCAACATAAATATTATGATTTGATTTAATTGAATTCAATTCATAACATTTATAAATAATTTATTAAATAGTATGATTTTGTTCATATTTTATGTTTTTAAAAAAAATCTAGAAGGCTTGAAAAATATTATTTCAATTTCATTTTTATTTTTATGTTGTTCAAAAATGTTAGAAATTTTCCTTTGAAAATTTTTTATTTTTTTATGATTTTCAGCTACAAAATGTGAAAATATGCGCGAAATTCACTAAATTTTGTTAAAAGGATGAAATACTTTAATGTTTATTGATGTTTTATTATGATTAATTATATTTTTTAAGTTTCAGATGTTTATAATTAGTCTTAATACAAATGTATATTGGCCAATATATGGCTATTATGCAAAAATTTTTGAAATAATTCATCAGATAATACAATTATAATGCAATTTATTATAAAATAGCATACAATTTACGTAAAAAAGCAAAAATTTCCGTCATGTACAATTTTATAATATTTACGAATATGTTCTTATTCTGAATGAAAATAGTTTGGGAAAAAAAAGTCAAGTTCGTTTAATAATATTTATTACAAAATTCATTCCAATTATGAATTTCTTTTTTCTGTGTAGTAGAAATGTATACAAATAATTTACACATTTGTATAGCAATTCTCACAAACAAATATAGAAAACTTGATCGTCTCATACAGTGAGTGACAAGATATTATATGAGATTGTCTTGTTTGGAAATAAAGCCATAATTTCCTATCTAATGATATATATAAGTTGTTCTTGACAATTGATCAATCATAATATGGATGGGCTCAAACACAATATGATTACATATGTTTATTTTGGTACATATCAAACCACATAATTATTATTTATAAATGCTGATTTATGTCAGTCTCGTACATTAAAAACATCTCGTCGACAACTAAAGCAGTTCTTTGTTTAAATTGGCAAGCTAATTTATATTTAAGTTTTTAAGAATTTAAACAATGATTATGATTAAATACTAGTTCTCATAGAAGCTCAAGTTTGATTAAGTATATTAAAAAAGTGAGGTTTATGATTTGAATTATTACCATATTTTTGTTTAAGCTCTTTAAATTCCCATAGTGCTAGCACTCACTGTACTTTAATTTCTGTTTACATTTTCTATCGTTTCATCATATTTGCATGAACTTTTCAATGAGCTCTCAGATTAAATCATTATTATCTTTCACATGTGATTAAGATATTTGCAAAACATTTCGTTTTGGCTACTAAAATGCTGCTCATTGGTTGCTGATGTTGTTTTGGAGACAGGATATAAAACATTGTCAATGAGAAGAGTAGATCAACAAATAAGGAATTTCAATTAGAATTCATCATTTTTTGTGTAGCACTAGGGAATGTGCTTTCTTTCCTCTAGCCAATAACTGCAATTATAAATTTTCTGTAGTTTATGTTGGTCATGACGAAACAAAACGTAAAACATTTATTAATTTGAAAAAAATTTCTAAATTTTGTTGCTTGTTTTTAATAAATTAAAATTTGTTTATGTTTAATTTGGGAATTTTATGTCAATAGTCTGCAGGGGATTAAAATAAGCTGTGTTTTTAAACTTAAAATTCTCCAAAAAATTACACATTTGTACAGAAAAGAGAGCGAAAACTAGAAAAAACTCAAACAAAAAAAAAAATACTCAAAATAATCACACATACAGTGAGCCGCAAAAGTGAGTATACACCAAAAATTATTGGATATTTTTTAAGATAATGAAAATTCTAAAAT
The DNA here is from genome assembly GCF_958450345.1 of Calliphora vicina. Classification (NCBI taxonomy): domain Eukaryota; kingdom Metazoa; phylum Arthropoda; class Insecta; order Diptera; family Calliphoridae; genus Calliphora; species Calliphora vicina. Next base: position 14,613,723 of record NC_088783.1, on the reverse strand, counting down.
TTATCCATGATTAAAATTTTAAAGTTTCGGTTTGATAGAGATTGGCTTGAATAATATCTTTGGTTGTGAAAAATATAGATTTAAGTCGGACTATAATGATTTTCATGATCTTAAAAAATCAAAAAATTCGCTGCTGTTTACTCACTTTTGAGGCTCACTGTATATTTTTACAAATGCATGCTCAACACTTAGGATTTTGACAACTGAGTTAGGTCTTTGACAATAGAGTTTCCGAACGCTGTAGTATTTATCTATGATTGTGTTTATTTTCATATAGTTTTTTTTTACTAGTACATTCTCACCACTTAGGTTTTTGACAACTGAGTTAGGTTCGCACTGAAAATAAATTTTAATAAACAATTATTTATTATTATTCCTTTATTCTTTTATACAATATTTAAGACATTTTTCTTAATTTCATTCATTATGAACATAAAGAATTAAAAACTCAATTTGTAGCTCCATTCTTCATTTTATGGCAATTCAAAGAAACTGAATTCTTCTCAAGCTATTGGCAAATGTTGAGAATGGATTGGTATTCCTCTTATTTTGATTCTGATAGACATATTTATTAGCATTGGCATTGCCGTTGCCATAACGATTACGTCTAAGTTTATTATTTTGGTTGACATTTCCCAAAGGAACGCCGTAGACAATTTGAGGCATGGGCTGCTGGCGTTGTTGATAGATCTGAGAGGGCATAGGCATGGGTAGAGCATAGGGTAAAGCCTGGGAATCACGTATATAAGCAATACGTACACCACCACCAAAACGAGTTCCACCACCGCCGGCACCACCAGTTCCACCACCACCAGTACCACCTCCCCCAGTTCCACCACCACCAGTTCCACCACCTCCAGTTCCACCACCACCAGTTCCAGTACCCGTGGCCGTTGTAGTCGCGGTTTGTGGTACATTATTTAAAGTATTGTTATTAATGTTGGTCAAATTTGTCGGATTATTTATGATCAAATAGGGCATTCTATCACCAGGGCGATTTGTTTGTGGCTGCATAAAACTCTTGTATAAAAGTAGATGCTTCAGAAAACGTCCCTCATCGTTATCATCATAATTACGTGGCTTTATAACAAATAATTTAGCTTTAGTGGGAACTTTAGGTACTTTAACCTCAACCTCCTCAGCCTCTGTGGAAGTAATGTCTGGTTGCAGTGAACGATATAAAGGGGTTTTGTGTAACTTTATAACTAAAAAAACAATAAAACATTAAGTAACTCTATTGAATATATAAACTTTAGCTAAATCTTACCTTTTCTTCTTCTGGCCGTTACACATAAAGACCCCATTAATAGAAAATACCAAATGATAAGTGTCTTATTCATGTTACCGCTTTAAACTGTTTAATTTCTCTAACATTCAAAGGGTTTTTATAGTAAACTAAAATTTCTTTACAAAATTCTTTTTAAAAAAAATACCAAGAATTTGTTAGCAAAATTGTGTTAAATTAAATTGTCTCCAATTAATCTTTGTTTAATTTTTATCAATTGAATTTGATCTTTGATGCTGGCTGATGGTGTCTACTGATCTTTGACCTGTTTGTTACAGTTTTAAGTCAGAAATGTTTAGAAATTTCTTTGATTTTATTAATGATTTAAAAATGTGTGTTAATGTGGCTAGATAAGAGATATATGTATTTAAGTTTAATGTATTTACTAAGACGGGTTAAACCGTTTAATATCGTACATTTTAAGATCATTTATTTTCCATGTAAACATTTATTATAGCGAAATTTTCGCTAAATAGAATATTAAGAAATTGAACTTAAAGTGGTTTTCTGCACAGTTCTATGTTGAAACTGAATTTGAACTTTTTGGATTTTTGTTGCTCTTAATGTCTAGAATTATTCTCAGTTATCTAAAAACCAAATTGTGGAAATTTGAGCAAAATAGTATAACATTTAGTGGTTGCACATTTGATTTGAAGTTTTGAGTTGAAAAATTATTTTCTTAGTCCCGGCGCCAAGTAATATGGAAAAAATTTTAAAAATTTAAAATATTTGTTTTTGTTTTCCTAAAAATTCTATTGTTTTTAAAAGACAAAACACATAAGGTGCTGCTACACATTAAATATATATTGTGGTATTTGGATCGCGATCCATTTTAATGGATTGATGGATCGTGCATGTATGCTTCAATATTTATTGCGTCCGTATTTACAATATTTTTGAGCTGTGCGGGTAGGTCGTTGACTAGAAACCAACGTATGGGGAGTTACTATCACAAAGTATACAAAACGTTCAATACGTACATATGTCGTGATCCGCGATCTGGATTTCAGGATATTAGGCTATTCTGCGATATGGATCGCGAGCCATCAATACTGCATAAATCAATAAAAATCGCGATACTGTATTGCGGTCAATATATATTGAAAACATTTTCGCATTGATTTAATTTTTTATTTCCATAGAAAACAAAAACTAATTTTTAAAATATTTTATATTCTGTTTTCTATCACTTGTTGCCGGGATTTAGCATATAAGGCTCTAAACATAGAATAAACACGTAGAACTGAAGGAGAGAGAAATGTCAATTAAAAAATTTAACAATATTACTTGGTTAACAATGTCCTACAAATGTAATATATTTTACGAACACGTATTAAACAACCCTAAGAAAGAATTTTGAAAATTTAAAACCTTGGATTTGAAATAACACAGGTCAACAGCAAAAGAAGCCTTGACTAACCATTATATAGACTTGATGCATCATGGCTACCTAAGTACAAAAATGGTAACATTTTTCAATTCTATGGATAGATTTAAAAAAAAAAAAATTAAAGTAAAATTATAAATTTTGTTAGACATTTCTCCACATAATTAATAATAACTCAAAAAGGGTTAGTCCGATGTTATTAAAATAAACTTAGATAAGTTGAGATTTACCTAACCTTTATTCCGATTATATATTGCGTTTCAATTAGTGTTTATAAACCGGTTAACCGAAAAACCGGTTTTTCTTCGAAATCTCGGTTTTTTGCGAACCGGTTAATTTAAAATGTTGATTTTCGGTTAACCGGTTTATCCGGTTTTTATCACTCGGTTAACCGGTTTTTAAAATTTGGGACTAAAATTGATAAATTTCGCGTTTTTGTGCATTTCTAATATTCATTGTATACACATTATTGGTCTGATTTGAAACCTAAACTGCTGATCTACAATACAAACCTTTTTAGATTAATATTTTTTAAGAATTACAATGATTCTGAATAGTAGAGCACGATGAGTTTACTTAAAAACTTTTTCAGAATAAATTTAAAAATTAAATTCCGCATAATTCTATAAGTTTAGGCTAAACCTTACTAATGATTTATTAAAAACTTAGTGATGATCTTACCAAACGTTCAATTGAATTCGATGTACATACCTTTCTTCAATAAATTTGACTTCATTAGTGTGTTTTGTTCCTAAAATTTTAATTTATTAATCATTTCGTTAGCTTTTCAGAAATATTACAGGAGAGACAAAAAACGTTCTAAAATCCATTATTTGAAATATTTTTCAAATCTGATAATGGAGTTTTTTTTATAATGACAAATAATCACAGCTAAGAGGAAGTGGGATTATACCTTATAGGTTCTTTTTTGGGATTTGTAACAATTTCTGTTTCATATCAAAAGTAGAGTTGATAATACATTTCAAATTATCAAATATTGAATTAAACAAGTGATTTACATTTTTTGGTTGAAATTTAATGAATAAACCAATAATTAAAACAAGTATTATATATTTAGTAACATATTTATACTCAATTCCATTCTAGTGAGATAATAATTTTGAAATTTTTACAAAACAATTGGACTTAGCTCTTTTGTATATTTACAGTTATTTAATATTAACCATTCCTGACTACTAAAAATTACAAAATTTAAAGCTATATATACTTTATTGGGCATTTTATGTTTTCTACACATATATGACGGTTAACCGGTTTTTTCGATGTCGGTTAACCGAAAAACCGGTTTTTAGAAAAAGTCCAATTTTCGGTTAACCGACAAACCGGTTTTTTAAAAAGTCGGTTTTTTATAAACACTAGTTTCAATATACATAGTTTGTTTTTGTTAAAATAACAAAACACATGTAAAATTTACACTCATAGTACACGCTTGTAAGCACATACAATTTTCTGAAAATGAGCGAATTCACTTAATTGTGAATAAATTCGAAAATAATCCTTAGATTTTTATGAACGTTATCTTATTTTGTTCCTTTTACCTGTGCCTTTGCGAAAAAGCAATAAATCTGAACAATTTGTGCCGTTTTCGATTTTTCATGATTTTTTTAAAACAAACAAATTTTATATTTTCCAAAAAAAATATATATTTCTGACGTTTTTGATTTTTCATGAATTCTTGAAAAAACAAGAGCGAATTCACTTAATTGTGAATAAATTCAAAAAGTATCCTTCGATTTTTATGATTGATATCTCATTTTGTTCCTATTATCTGTAGCTTTTCGATTTTTCATGATTTTTTTAAAACAAACAAATTTTATATTTTCCAAAAAAAAAATATATTTTTTTCTACAATTTGTTATTATAAATCCGGGAACAAATCAAGATCCGCGTAACAGTTTACATTTTCATAATTTTTTTTCTGTAAATATTCACATTTTCGGTATTGCCGGCCTTCGGCCGGGTGAAGGGACTTTTAACTCTGGGGTGTATCGAACACCGGCTTCGCTAAAATCACTTTTTCTGTATATCGAAATTTCCCAGGCCATTAATGTGTCTCAGGCCACTAGAACCAGAAATATAGGAACAAAATTAACTTGTTCTGAGAAATATTAAAATAAAAGCTAATTTCTACTTTAAATATATCCATATTTACTTGTATATGAGTTTTTGTCTTCGGGATTTATTGAGAATATAATAAGGAATAAAAATATGAAAATATCTCCTATAGTTTTTCCTCACATGCGATTTAAATTTTTAAATTTTCGAGAAAAACAAATTTTTTGGCCATATTTTGGAGTATGAGCTCAATTTCCTTACTGTTATGAATTTTAAGTAAAACCTATTCAGAATATTATTGTCCTGATGATTTTAAATATAGTCTGAAAGTTTTACTAAAATTGGAAGACGTTAAATCTTAAATTGGGAAGGTCAAATGTCAAATTTTTCAATATTTGGAATTTCTAATTTCAAGATAGCGAAATGTTATTTATTTTTAGGCCGATTTTGATGAAACTTAAGAAAAATATAACATAAAGTCTAGTATTTTTTAAAAAAAAACACCACAAAAATGGAAATTAACCCTTAATGCCACTTGGGGTTAAAATAAACATAAAACTTGAATATTGCTACTTCATCTAATTCTCCGGATTTAGCAACGATTGACTATTTCTTGTTTCCAATCTTGACGAAATGGCTCGTTGGAAAGATATTTGACTCCAATGATGAAATCATCTCACAAACAAATACCTATTTTTGGATACAAATATTGAGGAAACGTTGGACAAAGTGTATAGAGCTCAAAGGAGACTATGTTGAGAAATAAAATGTGTTTTTATTCAAGTACATGTATTTCATTCTAAAAGTCACGGATTTATTGACCATCAAATATTATAGGGGGCAGGGGCGGACACAGGTCAACCATTTGGGGGGGGGGTGTAATTAAAATTTGTTCTACATTTTTCTTTTTATTCCTTTTTTATATGAAAACTTTTCGGTTTTGGGGGGGGATTTCCTATTTCACCCCCTCTGGATCCGCGTCTGATGGGGGTCATTCGTTTTGTAATATGTCGAAATATTCATCGCCTACCCACAAAAGAATATGTATTTTGGGTCCTTATGAAATTCCAAAACGATCTAACTAAGTATGTCCGTACGTCTTACCGTCTGTTGAAAACACGATAGCGTAATGAAATCAGCTAGCTGGTGAAATGTTCGAGAAATACTCTCTGTTGATAAGGTTTTTTGATATTGAAAATGGGCAATATCGGTCAATGCTTTCACCTAGCCCCCATACAAATGTTCCCCCGAAGTACTGTTTCAGCAGTCATAAATATGTTGATTATACGGCAATCCTGATAAAAATTTGCACAGATTTCTTCTAAAAACTCTGAAATTATGCTGTTAGGAATGACGAAAATCGGGAAAAATTTGTTCTCAGTTCCCTTACAGGTCCCAAGTCCCGCTCAGAGAATGACTTGAACATTTATAATTGTCATATAGTATTTAATATCGTGCTGAAATAAAGAAGTTTTATATGAACATACATTTTTCTACCAGATTTTGTGAGGATCGGTCCATAATTGACCCTATATCAGGCAAATATTTTATTTTAAAATATTGCAGGTGGGTATACAAGATTCGGCTCAGCCGAATATAACACACTTACTTATTATATTTCATATTTAAACATCTATGGGAAAATGACATATAAAAATTATATTTATTTGAATTTTCATAATAACACTAATATTCCCTGATATCAGACATAATTTTAATTACTAAATTTCTATTTAATAAATATTTATATTTATTTTATTCCAGCTAAAATAAGTCATCATAATTTTTAATGGCGCATTTTTCCATAAAATTGTTTGCCAATTTATAAAGTCATAATTAATTATACGTACAATATTTTTCGGTTTAATTTGCCATTTAAATACTAATTTACACTTACTGTTTTCACATTATTTATGTCTATGGATTTGTGTGCGTTTCTTTTTTGGTTTTTTTCCAAACAAGTCCTTTAATTGGTCAATTTGTTTGATTGTAACCACCGCCAGTAATAGTTGTACTTGATATGTTGGTATGTGGTTAATGCCAGCATTTAATGAAAAAAAAAGTAAAATAAAATTGCTCTGTTTTTATGGCCGGTGTAATTCATTTGCACAGCTGGAAATTATGAATGAATTATTCTGTGTTCTGTTCTGTACTGAAATGTGTAAATGAAAGTAGATAGGATTTTTATACTTTACTATACATTCTGGGCTGAGGCGCATTTAACAGAGTTTAGTAAAGAAATTCATAACAAAATTCCTTTAATAGTATTTAATATCATCTCAATTATGTAAATCTCATAAAATGAAAGTATTCAAGCGACTTCATTTTCTCTTTATAACGTGAATTCTTATATATTATATAATATTTCTAAATTAATTTTTTTAATTTAAAACATTTATTTTCTATATTATTTTAACTTATTTTTTTGTTTGCTCTGTATTCCTGGTTCAATACATATTTTGTTTTTTGTTTAATTTTCCTGTTTTGTTTTACCAACGATATAAAACTCCTGCAGACAAATAAATGAACCCAGATCCAATCAATTGCAGGACATCGTCACGACCACATAAACAAGTAAAGGAAAAAAAATTAAATAAAACCAAAATATATGGTAAAAAATAAAATGAAATGGGAAAAAAATCCTCAAACGTACTACATGTATGTTTATGTGCCCAACCAACAACATGAATACAGAAAATGAACAATCTACAACAGAAAATTAATGATGCACATCAGAACGAATCAAGAATAACGCTAAATATTAACATGTTGGAGATATGCGAAAATAGCTTAACCAACTATATAAAAGATTTTCATTCTTAATCCAAATCGATGGTCACTCAGTGTTATTATACCCGTTAATAAATTCGCAGAAATACACACACACTTTATAATGCAGTTGATGTTTTTACTTAACGATGTTTTAAATTAGACTCAATGACGACTGCAACCTCTGCCATTATTTATACACACGCCATTTTTCGTGAACCTTCTAGAATGATCTTAACGGACAACTACTACAAACAATGCTATCAACATTGCTGATAAGTAGAAGCTTCTACTGATGGAAATGTTTATAAACACGATGAATGTTGCTGGCAGATGCTACAGTCCGTTAAATTCAAATCGCTAATGCAAATTCGTAACAATATTAAAGGTCCTATATTAAAGGTCTATAATTAAATTTGGTGAGAGAATCGGCCCATCATAATCCAATTGAATCGTTTATTTCAAAAATCAGTCAAGCAACAAAAAATCCTAAATTTAGTTATTGGGCGATTACTGTTTTGCAAAGGTAAATGTATCGTTTATGTAATACTGGCTCCTAATTCATTTGTTTTTTCATAAATACCGTCTCAATAAATGTGAAAATAATAAAAGATTTACAAGCACTAAAATCGATTGGATACGAAGAGTTTTATGGGAATATTTTCAATGGCCTACAACGGAAGCAGAATTCACTGTAGAACGAATAGTTATTTCAGAACAAATATGGATGTATATCATTACCTTAATATAGAAAGGCCCTAACTCGTTTTTTTTAAGTCGAGATTTTTATAAAAGTAATTTTTAGGTTGCTAGAAAGTTTTCTTTGATTTACTCGAAATCAATAATTTTTGGTTTTTGTCATCGGAGGAGACTTTAACGCGTGAGCGCAATATTGCGGTAGTCGGATAATTGAAATAGGAAAAATACTCCTGGATGACTTTCTAAGGCTAGAACCAATTCTTTTAGACGAGTGGTTACTTCAATTGCAGATTTAACATTTGTAAAGGGTGTTTTTTTAAAAGCCCGATATAATTGAAATTGTAAAAAATAATACAGAAAGTAAATTTTAATCCAAAATTTTTTTGTATTCGAAAGATCAATATATGACGTTAATATTTAAAACTGATTACTGGCATATGGCCACCGCGGGTGTTCTTGAGGAAGCGGATTTTGTATGTCCAAATTTCAGGCACATTCTCGAGCATTGCTGGCCGTATGTCACGAATAACACGAACAATGTTGGCCTCCAAGGCGTCAATTGTTGCTGCTCGAATGATTCGGTTGCACACATAAGACAGAAAGTCAACAAAACTTTTATTACCCCTTCTCAAATGTACCCAAAACTGTAAAATTCGTTTACTAAGACAGAATAATTCGGCTGGCTAACAACTCGTTTGCTACAACGAATCTGTTTTCTCTGTGTGCTTTATCAGCATAAACCAGTGAATTTCACGTGGCCCCACAGAAAATAGTCGAGAGATATCAAATCGTACGACCTTGTAGGCCAATTGATAGGTCCATTTCTCAAAATCAAGTTATCGTATTTCAATAAATCGATGGCAGCGGAGACGTATGGCACATAGCGCCATCTTGTTGAAACCACATCTCGCCCAGATCAATATCATCTATATTTTCATACAAAAAATCATTGATCGGTCTCCATTGACCGAAACGCAATCTCACGGCTTAATTTTTGATGAAATAAGGTTTGATGACTCCACCATCGTGTAAATGTAATGGAATTTGTTGCATATGTTGTGGATTGTTATTCCTCCATATGCGAAAATTTTGTTTATTACATTATGAGCCTCATCGCTAAACACAATTTTGCGATAAAACAGTCGTCAATAAGTTGCACGCATCGATGACTGATTTTCAAAGTAAACTTGTAGAATTTGGTAGCGTTGTTCAAGCGTAAATCTATTCATGATGATGGCAGAGTAAACTGATCATAAATGTCAAAATATAATGATTATGACAGTTCTTTTGACAGTTAACCCTTCCATAAGTTGTATGGGGCTTAAAAAACTCCCTTTATGTAGCAATCATGCTAGTAACTGAACAATATATGAATGGCGATTATCAGACTGTAATGTTCATAATACGAAGTGGAATACGAATACCATGTGTGAAGATAGGCTCCAGGACTGTTCGATTCAGACGCAATAAAGACTGCTTGCGAAGTATCCACGTTAACTAAACGGTTAAAAAATATTAGAAAAGAAAAGTATTTGTGGAATAACAACATATGTAGCTGCTGAAGAAGAGAAGCATACCATCGGGCGGGAAAAGACCCACTGATGTTCCAGCTAGAACTCTTAAACTAGATTTATCGTTAATACCAGCACTTTTCGCTCGTCTATTTAAAACAAGTAATAAATATGGCAGATTCCAAGAAAATTAGAAGATGCTGAAGTATTGATAATTATGCCGGTGTAAGTCCTTGGAGATCTATATATCTGCCTATCGAATAGACAATATGGGTTCCAAAGGCGAAAAACAGATAACATCTCAATTATTGTTTAGGCAAGACACATAGACGAGGTCAAACTACTCTCGAACGAAGGAATCATAAAGATACAAAATGTGTTGGCATCAGTTAATCTGCATCCAGACGAACACAAAATGGAGCTTGTTCTTATAAATGAAAAAGTAGGTGTGACAATGGCATCATCGTAGGTAATAAAGTACTTTGGCCTCATGTTAGATTGACGGCTGAACTTTAAAAGACAAATGGAAGAAGGTGGTAACCATCAATGGACCACGAGAAATTCGTTGAGCGCCAATCTGGGAAAAACCGATGAATAAATCTTCAAAAAATAAATAAATAAAAAATGCGGTTTTCTAACGATATCAGGACAAGCTGGTCATGTTGTGGTGTAGTTCTGTGTGTCTGGGACCCACACAGAAAGTTAAATAATCTTCCTTTTTAGAGGGGAACTGCTGGGCTAAGAGTAGATCTTAGAAAGGAGATTATAATTACAATCACTCATATGAGTGATTATAATTGTAGGGATTTGGGGAAAAAGAAATAAATAAAAAGAGTTTGAGTTGGGTATTTTCTTTTTATATTATATTCCTTTTTTTTATTAAAATATATTCACCTTTTTTTGTTGTTTTAGAGCTGGTTTACAATTTGACGATTAATTGATTCAGGTAAGTATTTTAAGGTAAGTATTTTAAGGTAAGTATTTTATGTAAATATTTTAACAATTTTAGGTTAAAAAAGGTAAGTTTTATTTTAAGCAAAAGGGTAAGTTTATTTATTTTAAGTTTAAGTAAAAAATGCTAAATTGATCTTATTGGGTCTGTTGCTAAGCAAAAAGTGAAAGCATTCAATTTAAATTTTAGCTAACAAGAACTATCTTCGGTTACAGATAGCCGAAGATATTTGGAAAAAATCCGTAAGTACTAAATGGTGTTACGGTTTGTATTCATTTGTAACGCCATCTGTACTTCAATATACTTAAATTTAATGTAATTTACATGCTTATGAATTAGGGTGTACAATTCTTTTCTTAAATTTAACAATTTTGTTTGTATAAATAATGAGTTCAATTTTGGTTAAGATTTTAATACAATTTTAAAATTCATATTTATTTATTTATTTATTGTTCAAATATGGGTTTGAACATGTGGTATGTTCGATATTACAGCTAATGTAATATCGAACATATACACAGGTAAGTATAACAATTATTATTTATTAATAGATTTCAAAAAAGTAATTTGGTAGGTAAGGCGCTTAAAGACAAAAATTTTAAATATTTTTTATTTTCAACTTTTGGATAAACTTAATATACCGTATCCATCATTACAAGTCTCGTATACAAATGAAACGAAAACTATTGTATGAACAAAAGCAAACATGCATTTAATGTGTGACCGTGTGAAGTTAGTTTTATTTGGACCATAGAGTTTCAACACCATGATAGAACAACAACAGCAGAGAATAAACACTGAAACACATGTGTATACATGTGGATATACACTCAACAACAAAAGAATACTAACACCACATATGTTTTGGCATGAATGCTGAGGAGTGTTGTACAGAGACGAATGCTTTTTTTGTGTGTGTTTATATAATACACATAAACAAACAAATCGAAAAGAAAAGAGTAGAGTAGAGTAGAGTAGAGTAGAGTAGAGTAGAGTAGTAGAATACACTTAAATGGGTCGGTAGGAAAAAGTTATTTTGCAGATATTTAAGTATCTTATGGGTCGATTATGGATGGTAACCGAATCAGTTGCGTTGCCAGAAGGAAACCACAAATTTCTAAATGCCAAATTGGCAACAGAAAAATAATATCTGTTAAACAGAAAAGAAATATCTGCAAATTAACCCATTAGTTAAGTAAAATATTCGAGAATTTCAATTGGTTTGGGTATTCAGGTATTTGGGTATTACAACACATATGTTGTTTTCCACACAAACAGTATTTTATCTTACGGTAGTTCAAATCATGATTTACCATCAAAAATATATTTATTGTTATATTTCTTAATAGCTTGTCATCAAATTAGTTTATCTTCAACATATTTTAAACAAACAGCATATTTAACAATGAAAAATGCTGATCCTAGTGTAAAATTAATAGAAATTACATGTGTGGAAAACCACACATCAGGGTAAGTAACTTCATTTTATAACTATTTCGATATCAAAAGATATTTTTTGTATAAATTAATGCGTTTTCTGTGCAAAGTTTATGTGGAAAATTAAATGAAAAAATATCCATTTTGTGTGGTTTACCACACAAGGGTTAAATGAATATATATCTAGTTGATTGTTAGTTATTGTTTCGGAATTTGTTTTTAAACAAACAGCTTATTTAACGATGATAAATGCTGTTCCTAGTGCAAAATTAATAGAAATTACATGTGTGGAAATCCACACATCCAAAACAGATGATAAATGCTGTTCCTAATGCAAAATTAATACAAATTACATGTGTGGAAATCCACACATCAGGGTAAGCAACTTCATTTTATAACTATTTCAATATCAAAACATATTTTTGTATAAATTAATGCGTTTTCTGTGCTAATTTTATGCGGAAAATTAAATGAAATATAGGATTAAATGAATATATACCTAGTTGATTTCCAGTGATTATTTCGGAACTTGTAAGTATATTAGGATGAAGGCCTTTTTAAACAAACAGCTTACTGCACGATGATAAATGCAGTTTCTTGTGCAAAATTAATAGAAATTGCATGTGTGGAAAACCACACTTCAGGGTAAGCAACTTCATTTTATAACTATGTATTTCGATATCAAATCATATTTTTGTATAAATTCATGCGTTTTCTGTGCTAATTTTATGCGGAAAATTTAATGAAAAATATCAATTTTGTGTGGTTTACCACACAAGGGTTAAATGAATATATACCTAGTTGATTGTTAGTGATAGTTTCGGAATTGGTAAGTATATTATGATGAAGGCCTTTTTTTCTTGTAATATTGTTATGCAAATTTAATTTACTATATCTGATATTACCATTACTTTTCCAATTGGGTCATTTATTGTTGTTTGAATATGTAGATGGAAAAACTAGCAGACGGACAAGTAGCACGTTCAAACCGATTCTTTGTGTACCTTCAATTTTCTATTTATTTCCTTTTTTTATTTCTTGTCTACTTTTGTTCCACGAGTATCATCCAGCTAAAAGTTTTTTTTTTCTAAGTTCGTTTGATTTTTGTTTGTGTTTTTTGAAAAAAAAAAATTGGTTTGAATGTGAGTATTGGGAATTATTTTCTGTGGCCAGTTGATGGTGCTGATGCGGTTTTAAGGACGTGTGCATGTGTACAATTCTAAGCAAGAGAAAAAGTGTAAAGATCGCCATATTTACACTCGAATCAGGGATGTTACAATTGCACATTTTATATATAATTCAAGATTGAAAACTGTAAATGGTTTGACGGTATAAATAACTGAACGATCGGTGCTGTAGCTCTGTAATTATTTAATCTATTTACCGTTGACCGTTTACGTCAAGGTTGAATTTCCCTCCTCGAAGACCCTTGATATCTTATGGACATATATGTTTAAAATTGGTTTTTGCAAATACATACTCGCTATTTGGTATTCATTTATCTTGTGCAATGTTCGTTTTGCATCCCTGACTAAACTAGCAAATGCATTTTTACTCCAGACGTTTTAATCTAGAGTTGGTTTCTACTTTTATAAGCAGTAATTGTGGCTTTATTTCAAAACAACAATTGGTTGCTATTTTCGTCCTTACAAAAACACAGTAACACAATGTAGAATATCAAAACTTAAACATATAGATGGGGAGTAAGTTGGTTGAGTCATTTAAGTTCGTTTTTGTTTTCTTCCGGTTAAATTCTGTTTAGGTCAGGTTCTTAAAATGTTTAGTAAAAATCTATTTCATTTAAGTTTTCTTTTGTTTTTTTTTTTCAAAATCACTGCACAAGTTGTGGGTGTATGTGTCTGCGAATGTATATTTTTTTTACACACAAAAAATTCAAATGCAATTGTAAGTACGAAAATATATTTTTTAACTGAAAACTCAGCAGGATATCACTCAATTGCTTGCCCGAGTTGCCTGTAAGTAAATAACGATTTTATTTTAGCCTTTTACTTCATAGAAGCGTCTATTGCCTGCAATTTTCTTAACATATTGTGTTTAAACTGTCCAGTGTGTGGTTGTGTTTTTTTTTGTGCGTTTCTGTGGCCAAGATAAATGCATTCTATTAAGCTGTGTGCAGTTTAGTTTGTGGAAATAGAGAATTAAAACTGTAGAAAACTGGAAAAACTCTTAACGACAATTGAAATTTTGCTGTGGCTCTAACAAACATTTCAAGCACTAGGAACATACTAGTACTTGTTTAATTTTTATACTGTTTTTCCTGTTTTCTAGGACATAAGGGAAGAAGCTTTTGGCCAGTACACAGAAAATAATGTCTGCAATTGGCAGAGCTGTACATTATTTTCTAGTATGCTGCAGCGTTTTTTCAACTCTCATTTTGTCTGCATAAAATAATATTAACAATCTATAATATACCAATGTTGGCTACCGTTACCGATAAACTATCGTGACTTATAGAATGTGTTATAACATGTTATATTCGGTTGTGCCGAATCTTGTATACCCACCATCATTATATATCAGGATTGCCGCAAAATCCACATATTTACGACTCAAGCTGTATTCTGGGGGGGGGGTCCTTTGTATCGTGTTTTCAACAGACAGACATAGCTAGATCGTCTTAGAATGTTATGTGTTTGATTTGTGAATACGAAACTTTAATTTCTTATGCTTCCCAACAGACCGTACCCTATTTTTCCCATTTCTGCATTCACTTCAGCTAGTTCAACTCATTTATTTCCTACACCGAACAGTTGAACTCAAATGGCCGACACACAGTAGGTTCAAATGTGTCCAAAGAGGAAACCGTAACATTAATATATTTGTATTTTTTATTAATAAACTAGTTGACCGCCCGGCTTTGCCCAGTAGCATTTACTAATGTTAGTTCTTCAAATTGCTCCAACCCACATACACCTGCCTGTTCTTATTTATTTGCAAATAAAATATATAAATTTGTACTGCATTTATTACAGTTGACTGGACTCACAAAAAAAGATTATCCGAGTTATACCCGGAATTTTTGAATTTTTTTTTCTTTACAAACCATCTACTGAAAATGTTGAATCGAATAAAAAAAAAATCTGCCAAATCGCTCCACCCGTTCTCACGTGATGCCATTACATACATGGTTCATTTCATTTTTATATATATAGAAGATAACAATGCAGGATTTGAATCAATTGTTCTATATAAATTTATTTAAAGCATTAGCCGTTTTTAGCTATGACCTTTTCTTTGTAGCAACGTATGGATTCCGAGCCATTCAAGCTGAAATATTACAGTTTCATGTCTGGCCGTATATTATAGGCGTTTTCGAAGAATGCTCGCTTCGATTCATTTGTGTTGTGTTGTGTTCGGTGCAGATTCCCTGTGCAGGTCTGGTCAAATTTCAGCAACTCATAATATATAGAAACATTTTTCTCCCACCAAATACAGAGCATTACCTTAGCGTCATCGATAATTGACTTTGGTGTCGATTCGGCAATCCATTCCATTTTTCATCGTAAGTAATGATTCGGTGCAAAATTGATTTTCTTCTCTTTCTTGAATTCGTATGGTACCCAATTTCAATGATTTTGGATAATCCTGCTGCTCGTAAACGTTTTGAAATTGCTGATTTAGTAGCTCCCAATGATTTTGCAAGCTCTAGTTGAGTTTCACATATGGAGTAATGCCTCCAATTCTTGGCCTTCAAACTTTTTTGGCCGGCCTGGGCGATCTTTGCCTTCCCCACACACCATCTCTCTCACGATGAAACCAATGAAACACTCATAATAGAGATAATGCAGATAATAACGATTTGGCAGGCTTAAAAGAAACATGAATTTGCCAAACTTCAATGATAATTGAAGTAGACTGATAATTCTCTAAGCGATATTGGTTACTGGTGCTCTGACTTGATTCGAGTTTATCGACTCGATTTTATCGACTGTTACGGGCACTACAACTTCGGCTGTATTCCTACTGCAATATTTAGCTAACTTTAACACCTTATGTAGAAGTGATGTAGAATTTATCTAGTATTTTCCAATACCAGTAATTAACATAAAAACTTAAATCTCTAATTCCAATTTAGCGCCACTTTGCACACATTTCAACCCAATGTGCGACGCTATTAAACTATAGACACAATACAACTTACTCATACACACACACAAACACACTCACGAACACTTACACGTAAATAGAAAAATACCGACCCCAGGGAAATTTGTTAAAAATGCAATGAGAGGTAAAAGTGATTTTTTCAACATATCCAGGGAAAACTTCTAAACTAAATAAAAGAAAAACTAGTTACAGTTTTTCTCTATTATCTACGAGTTTATGCCTGTATATTCTGTCTATAATGCCGAGAACAAAGAGAAACGACAGCGATGAATTTTTATTTCACATGGCACACGTCACACGTAAAACCGAATCAACTTGTCTTGTTGTTGTCCTCCTCATTATACTCCCACTCCTTGGCTGCTTTCTTTCTTTAGTTGAAATAGATTATTTTTTTTTTCACAGTTCCAGCAATATGGCTGTTAAAAAAAAGAAAACAAAACCAAATAGTATTAAAACGCCCCTTTCTAGGGTGGTAGTTACATTTTAACGCCCTCCTGCTGCTTTAAGCTAAAACTGAATTTAAAAATGTGAAGAAATTTAAGAATTTTTTCTTTTTGTGGTTTCTTTTAAAAACTTGTGTATTTTTTGGCCATAAACACGGTTTTATGCCGTTGGTGTTTGGAGTGCAAGTGTGTTTTTTTAACTTCCTTCCCCTCTTGTTTAAGTTAACTTGTGTTTAGTTGCTGCTTCATCATGTATAACCAACCCGCTGCTGATCATGTTAATTTTGGCAACAGATAAAACAAAAAACCGAATGGAAATGGAAGTAGAAATAAAAACTAAATTAAGTTTAAACATTCCTAGAAAAGAGTTAAATGGAAATTGAGTTTGAAATTAACTGATTTAGTTAAATAAGCATCGACTGCAAAATGAGCTAGGTTTCGCAAAAGAGATTTGAATTGTACGAGCTTTATTTGTTAGCAATAGAGCAACTGCCTAACCATTTAAACATAAAACAGTCCGAAGAAATATAAAGGATTTTTTTAAATTTTTGGAAAAAGTTTCTGAAGGATAGTTTAATCATGAAAATGGTCAACATCATTGGATTTCGTTTCATGGGCGAAGGTTCAGCCGTTTAAGCCAATCTAAAAAACAATATCGGACGGGAAATTGCCAATGTTCCGGCCGGTATTTGTGAAGAATGAAAGCACACCATTGCCACTTCTTGTATTGAATGAATATTTCAACAGATAGATATCTACTGCACAGTTTGAAAGCACCATCACTCCATGTCACAAATCACTCCATAAACCCATACTATGCATCCATGTCCTAATAAAACCGTAAAAATGACACAGTTAATACAACTAGGGAATTCAAACAAAAGAAATTTTAGCAAATGATGTCACCGGTAAATTTACTTTTGTTTTGGATTGCTTTTTTTTTGTTTTGTTTTTTGTTTTTTGAACAAACTTTAAATCTGATAAGAATCATGTGATTTTGCCCAAACTGTTGCATGTCTGCTTTAAGTTTTCAGCCCCACAAAAGAACACAAACAAGAACTAAATCTCAAAGGAGAATATTGAGTCTAAGTGATCCAAAATCGAATTGTAAACTTCGGTAAACTGTCAAAGTTGTCACTTTTAAGTTTTACAGACACTTGCTTCGTTTCGTTGTGTGTCGTTTCACATGACTGCAACATTGGCTGAATGTTTATTGTTTTTATTGGTTTGTTTAAATGTATGTTATGTGAGAGAACAGCCAGCTACCCAGCAAACATTTATAATAGTTTGCAAACAGTTTCCTAACAAAAAAGATTGTAGTTTTTCTCAAATTTCTTAGAATTAATTTAAAATAAATCAGCCAAAAATATAAATTTTTTAAAAACTTTTCTTCATGGTGTTTGCTGGGTAGTATGTCCTACTATATGTTTTTATTTCTATGTGTTTCAGTGCGTTTATTTGTGTGTGTGTGTGTTTAAATGCTGTGCATATTGTGTATTTTCTATGTCTGGCCAAATGGAAAATTGCTTTGTAACATTTATTTACATATCCTGCCATTTCCTTGCCTTTCCTCTGTTCATCTTTCATTTATCCTTCCACTTCTTTACATTGCTCACTGGCTGCTAATCGTTTGCTACGAGTTATTGCTGCCTGTTTGTCTCGTTTATTTGCCAAAGAAACTTTTTTATGGAATATTTACAATCATTTTTTTTTTCACTCTCTCTTTTTTTTTTGCAGTTTTGTTTTTGCTTAAAACTTTTGCTGTCTTTTTTTGGAGAATGCAGAATTTTTTGTGATTGTCCTTGTTATTGTTGTCGTTGTTACTTTTAAACAAATAATTCCACTCTTGTGCCTACTTTATGGTTAATGCAATGTTTTGGAGCAGAGTTGTAGGTAGGGGAGAGTGCTTTTTTGGCCAGGTTAAATGATTTAGTAGCAAATATATTATATATGAAATGATATTCCAGATTATTGTAAATATAAAATGATATCCAAATTTGCCTAAAACCTTTTTAGTTACACAAGGAATATGTTTAAGTGCTAAAGAAATGACGACATCATCCATAGAAGACGGTCAATTATAAAGGAAACCTTAACGAAGACAGATATGGCAGTGTCAAATATAGTGTTGAAAACTGAGTGATAAGTATTTGGCAAAAAAATAGAAGTACGTCTCTAAAAAGACGGTCACATTGTTAATCATTAAGAGAACACAAATATTTTTCCACAACGTACAGAATTTGGGTTGGGGTCATCATTGGATAATACTTCTTCGAAAATGAGGCAGGTCTTTATTTCTGATTTTCTGGTTTCAAAAAGTTGGCTGCACATGCCATACAACTTGTCAAACAATTTAATTACTGGTTGTGTGCTCTCCATTTCGGTGATTTG
Source organism: Calliphora vicina (assembly GCF_958450345.1). Lineage (NCBI taxonomy): Eukaryota > Metazoa > Arthropoda > Insecta > Diptera > Calliphoridae > Calliphora > Calliphora vicina. The sequence goes on along the minus strand of NC_088783.1, from coordinate 14,594,645 downwards.
CATTGGCCACTTAGATCAAGTAATTTAATACCACAGGATATAGTCAAGTCCGTCTGTGCTTATATGTGTTAAAATCAACTACCGGTTGCTATTTAAAATCGAGAAAATTGGTCCGCAAGTGTCAAGGGTACAAATAAGTTTGTCATTCCGTTTTTAATTTCTACATTCTTCATTTGCGACCCCACAAAGTATATATATTCTGGATCGTTATAGATAGCGAAGTCGATATAACCATGTCTGTTTATCCGTCTATGTTGATTTCAACATACATGATTCATACATCAATATATCGGGAATTCTTCCGGCTCGGTTGCTATTTAAAATCAATAAAATTGGCCCTCAAATGGCTGAGATATAAGGATATCGGGACAACCTCGATTTTTGGCCTATTTTTTATCTATATCTGGATTACTAAGTCATTAATATAGACAATATGGATATCTAATGATAGATATTTAAAAGTCCATAGCAACGATGTATATAAGATTATACTTGGACCTACAATGGGTCAAAATATTTTTTTTTGTAATAAATTCTTTTCCCAAACTTTTTTTTCAAAATTAAAAAAAAAAAATTAAATAACAATTTGGACAAAAAAAATCATTTTTTAACATAATTTTGAAAAAAAACTTGTTTAAAAAAAAATATTTTAAAATTTTGTTTACTTAAAAATATTTAAAATTTGTATTTTAAAGTATAATTTGGTGAAGGGTATATAAGATTCGGCTCTGCCGAATATAGCTCTTTTACTTGTTTTTTTTTAAATCTTCGAGAAGATTTTAAATAATTAAGCTCCATTATTTCAAAATTTATACATTTTTCATATTCAATTCCAAATTTCGAAATGTTTACGTAGTAGTTTGATGTTTTTAGAAACATTTTTTGACAACTATTACAGTATGACTTTAAAATGCTGCAATTTTTCAAATGTTTAGCTTTTATTTTGAAACATTTGTACAACATAAATGAATTTATTCAAAGTATTGGATTCGGATTCTCTTTTCTAAGATGCATCCTACCCTAAAAAGAACGCCCTGCATCGATCGAAACAAATAGTATTCGGACGGGCCAAGGTCTGGAAGCAAAACTTCCCAACCACTTTATTCCAAATATTTTTAACAGGTTTTGCCAGATTTCAGCAGCTCATAATGGATAGGGCTATTTCTCTTCCACCAAATACAGAGAATTAACTCAGCGCCATGTATATTTGGATTTGGATACTTGGTTGGTCAGGCTTCACATACGATATCTTATGCTTCGGGTTTATAGTAATGGAACTATTTTTCATCGCTAGTAATGATTCAGTGCAAAAATGATTTTCTTTAATAGAGTTCAAACATCATTTCGGACATACATATAGCTCATTAGCTGCAACAAAGTCATAATTCAAAAAAAGTCGTTTCGAGAAAAACGGCCTTGAATGTTTCATGACATTTAACTATTTTTTCAATAAATGTTCAATAATCATGCGATTTCATAAATAAATCCTTCTTTAAATAGTAGATATTTATATCTTTCTAATCTGTATTTAATCCAAATTTTTACTTGTCAAATATACGAGAAAACATGAATTTTCATTTTGACGTTTACAACGAAAAATACTTTCATACAAAAAAAAAATAATTGACTTTTTTAAAACTGATAAAACTATATGAAAGACTAAAGAACGGCGCATATTTTGTATTACTCAGTTCAAAACAGCCGGATTTTGAGTTATGACGTTGTTGCATCAAAGAAACCGGTTTTCGTTTTCTTCGAAAAATTGCAATTTAATATAAACCGGTTTCGGTTTTTATAATAACCGGTTTTGATGGAAAAATATTGAAACAGATAGATAGATATAAGAAGAAAAAAAGATTTATTTATTAAAATAATAGCTATTAAAACAAAAACAGTTCATCGAAAAACATAACATAACAAAAATGAGATCATATAACAAAAAATAAGCCTTTTTAAAATGCTTAAAAACTTTTTAATTCTAATTTTGATTATTTCTTTTAACCTTCACAAGGTCTTGGGATCAAATTTGACCCATGCTGAAATTAAAATTGAATTTTTTCTAAAAGTGAGTGGTTGATATTTTATGAATTTTATTTAATTGACAATGTCAACAACTACGTTAGATTTTTAGAAACACAAATTGGCCAAAAAAAATATCTCTATTTTTTTCATTTGTTTTTATAAAGCTATTAAATGATCTTTCTCAGTGTACTTGTCAAACATATAGTTAACAAAGCATTGAGTACGTTTTTAAGCTTTCCAGATCGCTTGTGACATTTACATATATAAATATAAAAACACACTTTTAAAAAAACCGTTTATTCAAAAAAAAACGAAACCGACTTAACCGTTTATAACCGGTTATTAAAACCCGGGCCGATCACCCTAGTACATATCAAGTTCTCTCAGCTTCAATTCGTATGGTTCCCAATTTCAATGCTTTTGGATGAATCCTGCTGCTCGCAAACGCTTTTGAAATTACTGCTTGAGCTCCCATTGATTTTGCAAGCTCTTGTTGAGGTTGACCACAATCTTCATGGTCTATTGCCTCCGATTCTTGGCCTTAAACCTTTTTTTCTGGCCTGGACGATCTTTGTCTTCCATGTCAAAATCACCACTTCTAAACCGCACAAACCATCTCTCGCACCTTGAAACCGGTGGAACAAATTCACGATAAAATTCAACATTTTCGAAGCAAAAAAACTTTTTGTTTACACTATAATGTTCAATAAAGAAATGAGAATAAATGACAGATGTGTTCTCGTGAAAATAATACGTTATCTATTGTAAATCCCCCATTTTTAAGTCATGCACCCAATATTTGCGACAAACAAAATAAAATTAAAGTTAATTTAACGTTTAACAGGGTGGTCACAATTTCCATTTTCTGAATGCTTATGGCCGTCTCTAGTAGCTTAGAATATACAGATTTTTTGATCGACCCCACTGTGCAACACCTCTGCCATTCAGCGTCTGTTTACGAAGTTAAAGAGTTTTATAATATTTTACAATATTTTTCTTGTTCTATGCTCACACAAATATTTTTCAAAACAATTTCAGGGTAAAATTTATTTCTATGACTCCCCAGATAATGTCACACATATGTTTGTACTTGTGTATAAACAGGCATATAAATTTAATGCACCACATAGTGACAGCACAGTCAACCAAACCTATTGCAATTTAAATGCATTAAGGAGCAAACAATTTAAAGTTTCGCGAATTTCAAACATTGTCATACGGAAATGGAAAATTAGGGAAGTCTCTCTCTCAAAATTGATCAGGTTTAGGCATGGTTTTAACATAACTGCCTCTATGTGCAAACAAATGACAGCATTAGCACCATATTTTGAGTCGTAGTAAAGCAATTTTCAACCTGTGACTTCGAAATTGTGTCACCTCTTAACTTTAGCTGGCTCCCTAATATTATCTCAGTTGTAAGTATTTATAACACTCATACGCTTTGACGCTTCAAAAACTCCCTTTTATGCTTGTACAAAAGTCATTCGCGTGCATGCAACAAAACAAATGCATTAAAGACGGAAAACCCCCCAACCAAATAGAAAAGCGAAATATGCATGTACACACAAATTCTCATATGAAGAAACATGGTAAAAGTGACGCTAAGCTCTTAGTGGCATCCAGTGAGTCAAAAGTATAAAAATAACAACGACGACAACTAAAATAAAAAGGAAAAACATAAAAACTCATAAGAAAGTTTCTTGACTTTTGAATGACTCTAGCGCCCCTTGGCAGCAATAGCAACTGCAGCAGAGTAGCAGCGATTGCACCAGCAAAACATTAACTAGCATTTCTTATTATTTTAGTTAGTTACAGTTGTTGTATTATTATTGTTGCTACTGCTGCTGCTGTTATTACATTTGCCACCAACAATTGCTTATACAGTTTTCTGTAAAATTTGTTGGTTTGTTTTGTTTCAAAGCCTTCATAAGCCTGTGTTTAAAATCTTGCAGTTTTGATTTGTGTTCTATATTTTCTGGTTCTCGCTGTTGTTGTTTTTTCTATTCTTTAAGACACACATTTCTGTTTTCTTAACTTTTAACAGTTTTGTTGCAACAACCTCAAAACACTTAAGATATGAGTTCAGATTAAAAAAACAAAATAAATATGCACATGCAACATCTTTACATACATTCGCTTTTTGCATATACATATAAACGCTCACTCACACACAGAGAAATAAGTATAATCGTGCTGCAAAGTGGTGTAACACAGACGCTTTATAGTTAAGTTGAGTGGCAACACCACTTGATCTCAAATACGTTTGTCTTTGCCATTGTGTTTCGGTGTGCTTGCCTCATTTGTGTTTATTTGTATGTGTTTGGTGTTTTTCTTGGCATCATCAGACACATACACATACAACATGTTGTCATTAACACGCATTATCATGCAACACAATAAAAACAACAAATACAGTATCACCAACGATGGCAACAGCAACAACTGAAAAATGTTTAAACAATTTTAATGAGTAGGTTAGTGAACACATCCTTTGCAAACACTCACACTCATTCTTAAACACACACACCAGCCGACAGAAATACTCTTTGCCAAACAATTTTTAAACACACATTGCCACACAGAGAAGTTCCATAAAATAGCAAAATTTAAAAAAAAATTTTAAACGAATTTTTTGATAGCTAAACTTAGCTAAACTCAATTAAAAGGAAAAAAGTGTCAAAAGCATCTGACTGTTTCTAAAGCAACCGTTTTCAAATGGGTGTCCGAGGCTCTCCAGGGGTCCTTACGAACATTACAGATAAAAAAGTGCTCTTATTGCTCAACTTTGATGTGTAATAACCCCTATTACACTGTGTGTAATTGTTTGAGTCATGCTCAGAAAAAACTATATTTCAATTCAAACATTTATCACATATTGAACTAGTTTCAATTATTTCATAATTGAATCATGTATTCATGCGTTCAAAAACAAAATTTTCTGATATTTTCTATTGAATTTTGAGTTTTGAATTTGATAATTTTGACAATTGAATATACAATTTTCGTTATTGGTTGAACTTTAAATACAAAAATTATTGAATAAATAATTTTCGTAATTGAAAACACAAAAGATAACAAAAATGTGTTTTCAATTACGAAAATTATCTATTCAATAATTTTGTATTTAAAGTTCAACTTGATTCAATTATGAAATAATTGAAACCAGTTCAAAATGTGATAAATATTTGAATTAAAACGATTTAAAAAATAGTTTTTTCTATGTGTAAATATAACCATATACGGACACCACTTCGTGATAAAAGACCAAAAAAAATACCCGAGTCTCAAAGTTTTGCACAAAGCCATTCTTTTATGGGCCCCCAAAGATTTGGGGCCTCGGTGTCATTTTTGCAAAAAAGTGATAATTTTCTCAGGCTCATATTTTACAAACAGTTCGGAATAAATGTGGATCAAATTGTTCTTAATATTTGCATTCCTATTAACATTTTTGTACATATTTTAGTTATAGAACCTCAATAAATATGTAATACTAGATGACCGAACCGGCTTCGCCCGGTAGCTATTTACCAATGTTAGTTCTTCAAGTTTCTCCAAAAATGTCTCTTATTAAGAAAAGTGAGAAGTGAAAGGAAGGCAATATATTAAAAATTAAAATGTCCGAATTTTTGAATTTTTTTCTTTACAAACCATCTCCTGAAAATTTCGAATCGAATACAAACAAATCAGTCAGATCGCTCCAGCCGTTCTCACGTGATTCCATTACATACATACATGGACCATTTCATTTTTATATATACGGATGTAACAAAATCTTTATTTATTAACAACACTCAGTGAAATTTTCAACGTTTTTTAAATTTGCTATTCTAAATAAAAAAGAACTATGTATAAAAAAATTTCACAAAAAGTTCTAATAATTCTAATTCTAAATAACTTAGTGTAAAAAAACTTGTCAAAAGGTCAAAGGGAATACCGCAATTCCATAAATTAGAGCGAAAATCCCAAAAATGGTATTTTTTACAATTTTTCCCATAGGGTCCACATTTCCTTTGGGACTGGAAAAATACTTTGGCAGTAAATAGGGAACACATCAGGGTTTCAAAAGCAGTTTTCGGATTTTAGTACATGTGGCCCAAAGTTGTAATTTTGATAAAAAAAATAGGTACATTCTGAAGGACGTAGGGACGACATATTCAAAAAATATTACATGTTTTTTATACCCAAATGTTCTCCGTAAATACGCCTTACAAAAAAATATAAAATTGTTATATGTATGTTCTTAAAGAAAGTGTATTTTTAATAAAAAAAAGAGTTAAGCAAAAATCAACTATTTTTAATTTAAAATCGTTTATTATTGGATCCATTGTCGATACTGCTTTGAAATCTTTTGTATTTTATTTGTAACTAGCTGACCCGACAGACGTTATCCTGTCAAAATTAAAAAAATGCTTGTGCTCGATATGTGAATTTGTGTGAAGCGGTTTGAAAAGGTTAAAAATAGTTAAAAAGAAAAAAAAACAACAGAATACATGTAAATCAATGTACATATTATGAGTTTTTATATAAGTAATCGATTTTTGTTAAGAAATGTGAGTGATCACAGATCTAGCTTCTTTTCTTTATTAAATGCTTATTGGCCAAGTTATTAGAGAATTTAGATATTTTAAGTTTTTATATAAAAAATCAATTTTTGGTCAGAAATATAAGTGATCACAGATCGAGCTCTTTTTCTTGATTAAACGCTTATTGGCCAAGTTATTAGTGAATTTAAATATTTTGAGTTTTTATATAAAAAATCGATTTTTATTAAGAAATATGAGTGAGATATTTTGAGTTTTTATATAATAAATCGATTTTTGGTCAGTAATATGAGTGATCACAGATCGAGCTCCTTTTTTTGATTAAACGCTTATTGGCCAAGTTGTAAGAGAATTTAGATATTGTGAGTTTTTATATAAAAAATCGATTTTTGGCTAGAAATATGAGTGATCACAGATCGACCTCTTTTTCTTGATTAAACGCTTATTGGCCAATTTATTAGTGAATTTAGATATTTTGAGTTTTTATATAAAATATCGATTTTTGGTCAGAAATATGAGTGATCACAGATCGAGCTCTTTTGACGCCCACGTCAAATTGTATCCCGATGGGAGCAGCCGTTTAGAAATGTCAGATTTATTTCCAAGAAATTTTGATTCTGCCCCACTGTGCGCTGTCATAATGGAATACGGTTTCATGTCTGGCCGCATATTTTGGGCGTTTTTCGGCCAATGATCATTTCAAGCGAATCAGTTGCGTTTGGTATAGTTTCCCCCCATGTAATAGATAGGACCTTTTTTCTCCCACTAAATACTGGGCATTACCTTAGAGCCATAGATGTTTGGCTTTGGTGTTGATTCGGCTGGTTGGCCGCTCTTCACATATGATCTCTTACGCTTCGCAGTCTCTTGTTGAGTTTTACAACAATATTCATGGAGGAATGCCTTCAATTACTGGTTTTCAAACTTTTTTGGTTGTCTTGGGCGATCTTTATAATGACATGTGGTTTTTCTAATTAAAAATAAAAGTAAGTAAAACATGACAACTTCATACACCGCTAGTTATTGGCATCATCTCTGTCTGCATTTATATGGCAATATCCTTTTGATATTTCTAGCCCAACACTACTTTCATAATGCACAAACATTTTTAAATTCCTGCTGCATCAAGCAAGCAGCTCGTTCTAAAACAAGCAAACAAAACATAATATAAAAATAATAATAGTCAGAATACTCATAATAAGGATGATAATAATACCGATAGCTGAATATCATTAGCTTGGCTTAAACTTTTGGCATTGTATTGCTGCATGTTTAAGATTGTATTCTCCTGCTGCAGCCACCACACCACACAGTTTACTTTTACCATACACCAAACAAATATCCTAGAACTCTCATATTTAGCTGCTGCATCTTACAAGACTCCCCTTGTCTTTTACTACTTTATCTTTGTGCATTACAATGACAAACAAAATAAAAAAATAAAAAATATGAATCCTCCAACCAACCTCCTTCTCTAATTGCACTCAGGAAATGGAGCACACATGTTCAAGTGTTAATATTTGGCTTAATACAAAAATAAAGTTAAAATGAAAATAATAGAAAGAATATTATAATGCCCTCTCCTCTACTGGGGCTGTTGTGCCATAAAATATTGTACATACAAGACAAAACTGCTCCTTCTTCTAAGACCATTGTAACCGTTATTTAGGGGGAGCTTTATACACAAACATAATAATAATAAGAAGAAAAAATCCAGCTACAATAAAAATCTATATAAAACAGTAAATTATACTTCAGTAAGAATTTTGATAATGTATGGTTTAATTATAAATACAAGCACACAATCTTACTGAGTGCAATTGTTTTTCGAAAATTGTAGGGGACGGTAATACAGATTACAAGACTTTAACATATTTATGAGAATTTATGTGCATCATAAAAGTAAAGATTATTAATCTCTCTCTTCTTTTTGATTCATGTAAAATATTTGTTTTTGAAAAGTTTTGAAACAAAATTAAAGGGGGGGAATTTATTAGCTGGAGCTTTGTCTCTAGAAAAGGGTGCATCTATAATGTAATTTTTCAGAATGTAAAGCATGGCTGTGTCTAGAGGTGATAATAAGTGCATATTGTCTAATAAGTGGGGGAGTGTCATATTTTTGTAAGAAGTTCTTTGTTTTAATTGGTTGCCTTGTTTGTAAAATAAATTCTTTCAATTATTCTTTAACCAACAGCTAAATAATGGGGTACTGATCAGCTGCTTAGTACTTATATGTAACTCTTGATTTTTGTTAAAGAAACCGCAGAGTCACTTGAGAAATTTCAGCAACTCAACTCACAGTGGGGCAGAATCAACATTTTTTGGAAATAATTTTGGAAATAATAAACGGCTGGTTCGATTGGGATAACATTTATTAGCTTTAATTTTGTTTCAAAACGGCTGGTCCGATCGGGATAAAATTTGACGTGGACATAGCCAAGGAGCATTTGCGTTATTAAAATGGGCTCTACATATGCTTCAGGGATGGCGCTATGGCGGCTCAAAATAGGGTATCGGAATGTAAAATGTTTAAACACGTTTCCTATCCGATTTCAAAGATTTTTATATTTTTGGAAAGCGCTCGGAAACATGCTTGCGAATGCTATTTATTTCTTATAATTTCCGAGTTATAGGAATTTCAATTTTGCCATACATTAATCCGCTTTGTTAAAAATATAGGGCGTACTTTTGGACCTAAGGGACTCGATTTTTTTTTGTTAGTTAGACAACTAAATTAATAATATACAAAAGATTTCAGAGCAATATCCACTATGGATCCAAAAATAAACGATTTTCAATTTAAAAATTAAAAAAATAGTAAATATTTGCTGTTTTTTTTTGGCGAAAATGTGACTTAATTCTTTTTTAATTAAAAAAACTTTCTTTAAGAACATATAACAATTTTATGTTTTTCTGTAAGGTATCTTTACAGAGAATATTTTGGTATAAAAAACATGTCCCATTTTTCGGATTTTTTTTATCAAAATTTCAAATTTGGGCCACATGTTCTAAAATCACAAAGTATATCTCCAGTCCCAAAGAAAATGTGGACTCTATGGGCCGAATTTTAAAAACTACCATTTTTGGGATTTTCGCTGCAATTTATAGGAATTGTGGGATTCTTTTTGAATTTTTGACAAGTTTTTTTACACTATGTTATTTATAATGATAAATTTAAAAAAAGTTCAAAATTTCATTGAGTTTCGTTAATAAATAAAGATTTTATTATATATTACATATTTACTGAGTTTCTAAAAATAAAAAATTTGTATCAATATTTTAATAGGATTGCAAATATTAGGAACTATTTGATCCACATTTATTCCGAACTAATTTTTTTGTTTAGATAAGTTAATTTTTGGTCTTACAAAATAAATTTGAAGTCAACATCTCAATTAGATTAAAAAATAATCCACTTTAAAACTCAGTCCATCAAAAATATTGCACTTTTTCATATTAAAACTTTTTTATAAATTTTCTTAATATTTTATTCAACAACAAAGTGCAATATTTTTGATAAAAATCTTTGAAATCGGATGGGAAACAAAAAAGATCACACGTGTTTGAACATTTTATATGTCGAAGGTACCCTATTTTGAGCCGCCATAGCGCCGCCCCTGGAGCATACGTAGAGCCCATTTTAATAAATTAATTCGAATACACCTTGGCTACGCCCACGTCAAATTTTATGTCGACTAGCCGTTTAGAATTACCAGATTTATTTCGAAAAAATTTTGATTCTGCCCTACTTTTGCACAGTGGGGCAGTTTATTATTTGTTTTTCCGTCAAACTTATTATCCTTGATATTCAAAGATTTTAAAGGAAACCATATTGTATGCAATATTTGATTTTGTTGAACAAAAATGAAAATTTTGGCCGCCAAAATTCTATTAATTTCAAAATATTGTTCAACAACGCGTTGTTTTACTAGCCCTAAACTGTTAGCTGTCAAACTGTTCTTTGGTTGGCCTCGACATTCGCTTTGTTTTTAATCAAAAAAATATTTACTTGGAAAAAAACCTTGAAAATCTACATAACTCTTAATTGTTTTAAAAATCCCGAGCAATGCAAATGCTAATATAAAACTTCACTACATGTGCAAGTGGTAGGATTTTAATTCATTATTGTTGTCAAGTACTTACAAATATGGACTTAAATAAGTTTTTACTCTTAAATCTAATACAAATTGCTTTTAAAAATAAAAAATATAAAATTTTCGTACTTATAAATTTGATTTTTATAAATCACAAAAAAATTTTCAAATGTTCAAAAAAATTCAAAAATTTTCTAATAAAGACGAAAACAAAATTTCTTTCGTTACTATGACGAATTGAACGAAATTTGTGTAAAAACATGGGGTAAATTTAATTGTAATTGATTTGAATTAACAAAAATGTAATTCAGAGGTTGAATGAAATTTGTTTCATAAACAAATACATACTTATATATCAGATTATATGTCAGTCATTACCAAACTACTTCTAAGTAATACAGATGGTATGAAGTAGTTATTAAAAAAATATGTTGTTCGGTAATTACAAGTCATTACCAAGCTTTTTCTGGGTAATAACAAAAACATTTCAATTGAAAAAAAATAAAAAAAAAACAAATTTTATATTTACCAAAAGGAATTACATAGCATTTTGCACAGCAATTAAAAAAAACTTAACAAGATCAACTAGTCAACACTACTTACTATCAACGACAACAACAGCGACTGCGGCAGCAACAACTCCAACAATAATAACAACACAGCCAACAACAACATACTCAAAACACATACTTAACACAATAAATACACATACAGCACTAACAACGACAACAACAGTAACTACACGACGACACACTTCTGAAAATACAAAAAAATACCGACCAGAGATGCAAGTTACAAATCAGATCAGCCATATGAAAAAGAAATAGTGTCCTTTAGTTCCAAACTGTAGCATTGTTTGATTGAATGTATTTTATTAAGACATATTGGGTATATGACTTAAAAATGAGGAATTTTTTAAAATTTTTAGCTTTTATTTTTAAACAATTGTACAATGTAAATTTATTCAAAGTATTGACAACATATGGATTCCGAGCCAAAAGAACTGCTCATCTTTTGTGGCCTAGAACGAATAAAACTAATATCGGATACTCTGTTCTGAAGCGAGAGAGGCAAAACTTCCCAACCACTTCATTCTAAATACTTTTTTACAGGTATTGCTACATGTGGCCGAGCGTTGTCATGACGCAATATTACGGTGTCATGTCCGGCCGCATATTCTGGGTGTTTTTCGCTTAATGCTGGCTTCAAACGGATCATTTGCGTTCAGAACATGTTCCATGGGATGGTCTGGTCATACTTCAGCAGCTCATAATAGATAGGACGATTTTGCTCCCACGAAACACAGAGAATTACCTTAGCGCCACACATATTTGACTTTGGTGTGTATTTAGCTGGCTGCCGGGATTCGCAAATTTTTCATAGCAGGTACTGAATCGGTGCAAAATTAAAATGTACTTTCATGTTTCACTAATGTGAGGGATAAAAAAATTGGTACTAAATGATTCGTTGCATTTGGTACCAATTTATTTATCCCTCATAGAACATACTGAACAGAGAGAAAATACAAATATAATATAAATTATAAATGTATGAGAAATATACGTAATTATAGGGTGTTCCAACAAAGGCATAACAATTTTGTCTAACCTCATTTTCTTTACATTTCGTCCATTGATATTTTTAGTTTTGACAGTAACTTTAGTGCAATCGTAAAATATCATATAATAAACCTTATTCATAAACAATTTTTAATTTTTTAAAAGGTTCATAAAACAAAATATCCATACAAAATTCGTTTTATAAACCTGTAATAAATTTAAAAATTAATTATGAATACTCATGAGTACTGGGGGCCCAGTAGCCTCCATCACAACTACGGATCCATATAAATACAAGTCAACTCAAAAACACTTCAGCACTGGCTTGTGATATTTCATAAATCGTTCACGATTTACCGAATTATTTCCATAATTAAAAGTTTCTATAAATCTGTGGGGCATTTAATAGAGAATGAATTGTAAAATATTGGTATGTAATAACTTTGATCAACGATCACTAACTCAGTTGATTGATAGAAATTCGTTGCAAGTAAACAATCAATACAATGCCACTTCAACAAGACCATAACTGTCATTGAGACTGAGAAAATAGATATTCATCTATCTATATTCATCTTCATTTAATGTTAGAGATATGATACTATTTCCCTTCTGTATTTAATATTTTCCTTTCATTTACTGTTTTTTTGCTGATTATGCTGCGTACATTTTGAGACTCCCTTTATATATATGCATACATGCATATATGAAAATGCAAGTAAGTATGTATGTACTTTGGAGCTGTAAAGCCAAAAGTGAAAATTTAATTTTGTCAAATTCGCACTTGAATGGCCATTGACACATACACACTTCTATGGTTTCACAAATACACACTTACTTATATACATACATATGCATGCTTACATTAGGGTAGCACTTTTTATATGGAGGAAAAATAAGGTGCCGATATTGCCAACTAAAGTTTAGTTTGTTTAGGGAGACCATATTTCAAAATGTTAGAACTTTGGTAAGCTGGATAAAAGAATCAAAATGCCCTTTACCGGAAGTTTTGCTTAACTTTTTTAATTTGAAAAAAATGCCGTTGACACCGATTCCTCACCAACACTCATGGTGAATGTGTTTCATCGGTTGCAACATGCGACATATGGTTAGTGCTATTCAGAAGTGCTGATTTTTACACGGAAGACAGAGATCACCCAGCCCAGCCAAAAAAAATTTGAAGATCAAGAATTGAAGTAATTGCAACATGAAGATTGTTGCAAAACTCAACAAGAGCTTGCAAAATTATTGGGAGCTACTCAAGCACAAATTTAAAACATCCGCAAGCAGCAGGATTCATCCAAAAACAGGGAAATTGTTCCGAATAGAAGCCGGGAGTCATTGAAAGATGATTTGGCATGTCTGAAAAGCTGCTTGAATTCTATAAAAGAAAATAGTTTTTGCACCGAATCATTATATGCGATGAAAAATGGATACATTACGATAACCCGAAGCGTAAGTGTTCGTATGTGATGCTCGGCCAACCAGATGAATCGACTCAAAAGCGCTAAGGCAATTTTCTGTATTTGGTGGGATTAAAAGGGTCTATTATGAGCTGCTGAAATCTGACTAGACCATCACAGGGCACTTGGCCAATACTTTGAATAAATTTATATTATTATTAAAAAATCTCTAATTTTTAAGTCATACACCCAATACTTTATATATATTAAAACCTATACGAAAATTTCAGAATCAAAATTTTTTGGAAAATAATCTGGCATTTCTAAATGGCTAGTCCGATTGGGATAGAATTTGACGTGTGTATAGCCAAGGAGTATTTGAGTTTAAGTTATTAAAACGGTTCCTGTAGGGGCGGCGCTGTGGGGGCTCAAAGATTTTTATATTTTTGAAAACATGATTTAAGTTACAAATAATATTTCGGTATGAAAAACTTTTTTCACAAGTCGCCGCTACGTTCTTTGGAATTTGGCTAAATTTTTATAAAAATTTAAAATTTAGCCCACTTCTTCTAAAATCCCAAAGCTGGGATCGGAAAACGGAAAGCCGATTTGGAAACTTTGATGTATTCCCTATTTATTCCCAAAGTATTTTTCCAGCCCCGAAGGAAATGTGAACCCTATGGGCAAAATTGTAAAAATTACCATTTTTGGGAATTTCGCTGCAATTTTTAGGAATTACGGGATTCCCTTTCACCTTTTGACAAGTTTTTTCACACTTTGTTATTTAAACTGGAAAATTTAAAAAACCTTGAAAATTTCATTGATAAAGATTTTATTACATATTTATTAAGATTCAAAAACCAAAATTTGTATCAAAATATTAATAGGATTGCAAATATTAGGAACAATTTGATCCACATTTATTCCGATCTAATTTTTTTTGGTTTAGGCAAGTTAATTTTTGGTCTTACAAAAAAATTTAAGTCATTATCTTCATTAGATTAAAAAATATGCCACTTTAAACACCGTCCTTCAAAAATACTACACAGATTTTCCAAAAACTTTTTATTCTGACATATATTTCCTTTGAGGGTAATACCGTAATGAAATTGAGCATAAACATGTTTTATGTGAACCTAAATCTTTCTACCAGATATGTAAATGAATCATTCATTTTTGAATTAATTCGCGAATTATTCACACAATAAAATTAATTGAATGAAATTTGAGTCAATTCAAACGAATTTGGTAAAAATTAAATGCAATTTGTTTCCAATTTCTTCGTTTCCAATGAATTTGTAGAATTCGTTTCTAATTCAAATGAATTTGTCAAAGTGAGTTGCAATTAATTTCCAATTCATTTGAATTGATTTTGAATTAATACAAATGAATTAGAAAAAAGAATAAGCAATTCATTTCAAACTCATTTGAATTGATTTTGTAAGTAAATCTACAATAAACATCACTGTAATTTTGTTATTCAACTGAGTTTTTATGTAAAATACAGCTAGCATTACTCTCGTTTTGTATATCACCTAATATAGTCCAAAGACAAAAAATTCTTAGATTTGAAATTCCCATGATATACTAGAATTGTCAAGTAGTGGCAGAATAGGATTTGAATTATTTGGTATCGGCGAAAATCTTATCTAAATGAGAAAGTTTTGTTTATTTGCAAAAAGAAACTTAAATTTGTATATTTCATTCCCCCTCAATTTTGATTTCATTCATTTGAATAGCAATTCATTGTTCAATTCAAAATCAAACGAATTCGAAATGAATTGCAATTCACTTTAACAAATTCATTTGAATTGGAAATGAATTTAAATTCATTTCTTCCTAATTTCATTCAATTCTTTTTTGTTGAGAAAAGAATTAAGTCAAAATTTAAATTCATAATGAATTAAAATCAAAAAGAATGAATGATTCATTTACAGCTCTGCTTTCTACCAACTTTTGTTAGGTTAGGTCCATAATTGAACATTGACTATAACCCCTATATCAAAAGAATAATTTATTATTACATAATTATGGTTGGTATACAAGATTCGGCACAGCCGAACAACACTCTGACTTGTTATCCTTTGCGTCGGCTCACCAAATACTGAACCCAGGACAAAAATTTTCAGAGACGGTATTTTAGAATGAATCAAACTTTTATTTGATTTGAGAACATCCACAAGTTTATTTAGGGCCAGCCTAATGTATATGCATGTATTTAATGTTTGCATGGGGTCCTTGTACAAGTATGTTTATAATATTTTTCTATATGTATCTCTATAAATATATACATACATACGTATAGAATCGACCACACAGCCTCAAACATCTGGGTGTAAAATATAAACACTTAGAAATATAACTACATACATGCATACATACATATGTACATAATAAAATTGCAATAGATGCCAAGGACATGTTTAGAATACATTCACAAACAGATCTGCACATATTTATAAATATACTACATTTTAACATACGTTTAGTTACATGTGTAAGAGAAGCAAGAGAATTGCAGAACAAATTTCTAAGATAATATTGAATGAAGTAACAAATTTAATAAATACAAACATACATTTACTTATTTTTAAAATTCAAGCCAAAATCAAATACATACATGCATATGGACAAACCTTTATATTGGAGGCAGGAAATAGTAATTTAGATGATGACCATGCCCTCAAATCGCTCGTGCAGAATGTTTACTGTGGTATGATCTGTGTTGATGTCCACATCATACAATTCAGGCCAAAGGAAGTTGGTAATCATCGACCTATACCGCTTGCCCTTGACTGTGATGTCCTGGCCACCGCACAGTGGAAAATTTTCGTCATTTTCGGATCAAAAATCTGTAACTTTTGAATGGATGAAGATTTTTAATATGTATTTTTAATCATAAAAATCGAATTATTAAAACAAAAGTTACGAACGGTTAAAAATATATTTTTTGATTTTTTTGAGATTTAGTATAAAAGTAATAGTATTACAGTACCTCTAACTCACATATTTTTAGAACGATTTCAAAATTTTAAACAATTATGGATAGACATCGAATTAATCTTTCATAAATGTCTGCATATTTCATGACACTATATAAGTTTTTATAAAAAGTTTCGATTTTTTTTATTATTGTCATAATTTTTCAAATTCAAATAGTTATTTTAATTTTTATACCCTACACCACCATAGTGGGGAGGGTATTATGCGTTTGTGCAGATGTTTGTAACGCCCAAAAATATTAGTCTAACACCCACCTTAAAGTATACCGATCGACTTAGAATCACTTTCTGAGTAAACCATGTGCGCAGAGTACAGGTCGCAATTTTGAAGATATTTCGATAAAATTTGGTACATATTATTTTTTCGGCCCAAGGACCAAGCCTATTGAAACTGGCTGAAATCGGTCCAATATTTCACCTAGCCCCCATACAAATGTCCTTCCGAAATTGGACTTTATCGGTCATAAATGTTTAATTATACCCTACACCACCATAGTGGGGAGGGTATTATGCGTTTGTGCAGATGTTTGTAACGCCTAAAAATATTAGTCTAACACCCACCTTAAAGTATACCGATCGACTTAGAATCACTTTCTGAGTCGATTAAGCGATGTCCGTCCGTCCGTCCGTCCGTCTGGTCGGCTGGCTGGCTGGCTGTCCATGTAAACCTTGTGCGCAGAGTACAGGTCGCAATTTTGAAGATATTTCGATAAAATTTGGTACATATTATTTTTTCGGAATAAGGACCAAGTCTATTGAAACTGGCTGAAATCGGTCCATTATTTCACCTAGCCCCCATACAAATGTCCTCCCGAAATAAATGTTTAATTTATATATGTATCTCCACAAATTCCGCTCCAAATAAGTTTTATATACACAAAATTCATGTCACCAAATTTTGTTACGATCGGTTCATAATTAGTCATAGCTCCCATATAGACCCGCTTCCGAAAATCACTTTAACGTGCATAAATCGCTTAAAAATGTTGGTAAACACACAAAATTCAACATAGTTAACTTTAATATAGACATAAATCACACTACCCAATTTCATGGTGATCGGTCCATAATTGGTCATAGCCCCCATATAAGGCCCACTTCCAAAAATCACTCAAAAACATAAATTATTGAAATTTTAAAAGAAAAAATTTTTTTGCTCTTTTACTTAGTGTAGGGTATTATATGGTCGGGCTTGACCGACCATATTTTCTTACTTGTTTTATATGGAAACCTACTGTGTTTTAAAGACAATTTTATATAGGCAAAAATGAGACATTACTTGTTAAAGTCGGTTTATATTTGCAAAAGTTATTAAACTTGTTCGAAAACAGTTCGAAAAAATTACCTTGTAAATTAAAAATTTTACAAAAAGAATTTTTATTCATATTTTTTTGTTTTTTTATTCATATACGCTAAGGGAGAAAATACAATAAAAGGTGTTAATGAAAAGTTCAATAACTTTTACAATATTCATCCGATTAAAAAAATTAAAACTCTGTTTTGTTAAAAACTAAATTTACTTTATACACAGTTATACATTTTTATAAGCTTTTATAGCAATAAGCAATGAAAAGTTAAACTTTAATTCCTGGTTAAAAATGGATAGGCGGCAAACGGCGCCAATAGTTAAAATTCTAATCAAAGTTCCGTAGGTAAGCCTAAAAACATTATATGTTTTAAATGAATAAATTTCAAATCTGCTAAAAATATATACAAAACTCATTACTAAGATAGAATCTGGACAAAATACCCTTTTCAAAAAGGTATAACAATCCTAAAAAAAATAATTATAAATATTAAAAATACACCCTTGAATATGGTATAATTTTAACACCCCAAATTTTTAAAGTCGAAAGAAGTGTGTTCTGTCGCCATTTTCGAATACTTCTGTTGACGTAGTAACTATAATTTCTGCAAATAATTATTGCTTGACATCTTAGCTTTATGATAGAACTTATTTTATGATTAATTTCAATCATTTGCAAAAATCAATTATGAGAGCCATTCTCAAAGAAATATGGAGCGATTTGAAAAAAGTGATTTTTTCGATATTCATTGGCTATTTTGAATCTCATGTGGATTTATATCATCCCAAATTCGGTTTTTTCGGTGAAAAGCGTTCGGATCGTTGCCCTAACAGAACATCCGTTTTGATAAAACTATCTTATAATTTTGTACGCTATATTTGTCCATGATGATTTGGCAGAATAAAATGAATAAATAACAGCCAATTTGACAGTTGAAGCTTCAACAAACTTCGGAAGTCCCTATTGGAAGACCCTTTCTCTGCACCAATCTAATTTTTCCCCAAACCAAAGTAACTACTAACTTATTTTGATAACATTCTTAACATAAAATGCCGATAATACAGTCTGGCACTGCAGTAATATGCTGCATGTTGTATGTCATTTCATTGTACTTTTGAATATGCATGATTATTTTTTGTGAAAATTTAAGATTTAATTACCAGTAAATCTGATTTCAATAAAAATAAAATCTCTAATTCAAGTACGACCATAACTAAGTAGAAGTATTTTTTGCATACTATTATCCATACTCTATGGTAAATATGCTTGTTTTTACTTTAATCAAAAATTCAAATAAAATATTTGGTTTGTCTCGAAGCTAAAGCAGAAATTCAGTAAAACTGTGCTACGATTCTTAACTAAGTAAAACAAAAAAAAAACATAAAACTTTGCATCTTTTTGTTATCAAATTTTAGTAGAGTTCAATACTCTAGCTAAATACATTCAGTTTCTATGCCGCTGAGGACCATTATTATTCCAGGCAAAAATAAGCTTCAATGACGATGGAAAGTATAAAATGTTTGGGAATACATAGTTTGTGTGGGATGAAATCTATGCTTATAAAAAGAGTTTTATGCACTTTGTTACTTTTAAACATACAATTTTGAGTTTTTCTTTGTTTTCTTAAAAGTGTATTTATGTCCAATGCAGAAATATTTTGTTAGTTTTGTTTTTAAATATTTGGTTTTGTTGAAATCTACAGTGCGTAACATAAGTATGACATATGACTTATCGGTTTTGTTAAGATCAAGGTATTCCAATTCTTCTGAAAAATAAATTGACATGATTATTTGATGTCTAATATTATCTGTCACGAGATTTAACGAAAAATCCTTATAGCTTAAGAATTTTGCTTTGGTTGTGTTATAAATAGAATAAATATGCTGGAACTGGTACTCAGTTCATGGATCATCTGATCTAATTGGTGTTTTTTTAAGGCCAATAGAACTTGAATTGTATAAAATAACACAAAAAAGTGAACTTTAATTAAAACAATTATTTCATTCGCATGATCAATACACCCAGGGAAAAATATATTTGTACATATTTAACCAACGATTTAAAAATGTTTAAAATTTGTTTAACAATATTACGGACACTGTAATTATTTATATATATTAATTACAGCAATCCTTTATGTATATCAAACAAAAAAGTAAAATTTTGTGAAAATGAGCGAACTCACTTAATTGTGCATAAATTCGAAAAGAATCAATCGATTTTTATGTTCTATATCTTATTTTGTTGCTGCTTTGTGAAAAAGTAATAAACCTGATCAATTTCTGCCGTTTTCGATTTTTCATGAGTTTTTTAAAACACAAAAATTTGATATTTTCGTATAACAAATAAATTTTTTGTTTCAATTTTTTATTATAACTCCGAAACTACTGAGCCGATCAAAACACAATATAAAAATGGATTTGAGGCTTGACCGACCATACTTTCTTACCTGAAAGTGTTTTTCGGAAGTGGGCCTTATTTGGGAAGAATGAGTAATAATCAACCGATCGTCATCAAAATAAGGTGACATGACTTTCTCATATATAAAACTTTTTTGGAGCGAAATTTGTGTGGATACATTTTTAAATTAAACATTTGTGACTTATAGAGAGTACATTTTCATGGGAGCTAGGTGAAATAATGGAATGATTTTAACAGATTTTTTCCATGGACCGAATAAAACACGGTGCCACACCCCACTATGGTGGTTTACTGAATGTATTCTAAGATCTATAATTAATTAACTCCACTATTGTACTGCACTGTATAAAATTATTCTTTAATATTGAAACGAAAATTAACGAAATAAAGAACACTAATGGTTAAGAATGTAAGAACGAGAGTGAGTTCACTTAAAGGCTAAAAATAGAAACCAAAGGGATTTGTGCGTACAACATGCAGCATCAATATGTGCAGTAGTATGGTTCCAATAATAAACTCCTTCAGCAAGTGTTGCTTTGAAGCTAAATCTTCCAGTTTTTCCGTTTTTTTACATTCAGGATATGAAATTTAAAGGGGTTGATAAGGCAGCATAAATGCAATTTCCGAGATTTTTTTAAATTTTTTAAACTTCGATTCGATCCTTTCCTAATGTAAAATATGTAGATATTGGTATCGGTATTGGAAGTAGTACGTAGTAGTATTTGTATTATATTGATGTAGTGGTGGTATTAAATGTTTACTACACATTCGTATATCCCATCAGCAAGCAGCAGTACTAAAATTATCGATAACAAAAAATAAAAGTTTTTTCTCATTTTGTTTTTGTTATTTTAAAAGCAAAGTAGTGTCGTTGTGCAAATATGTGGAAAATATAGGACAACTTTTACTGATATTTCTCTGAAATGTTCATTTTTTTTTTGTTTGTTGTTGAAACTCAATGTGGGGTTAAACTGTATAAAACCTACAAATACTCAAATGCACATGCATACTAACTAACACTCAAATATAAAGAAAATAAAATCAAAATGTACTCACACATCTACATTCTACAGTATTTAAAATAGTTGCATTGCATTGGAAAAAAATGAAATAGTAAAATTTCAAAAAAATACAAAAAGTTTACTAAAGCTTAAATAAGTTTCTAAAGGTTATAAAATTGTACGAAATAGTATTTTGTAACAGTAGAAAAACCATATAAAAAAATCGATTTCTAAAAAAAGTATCCCAAAAACTTCATTTACCAATTAGGTAATCGTTTTAAAAACAAAGGTCTCTTAGGTCTCCACCAATCTACAACTACTGCTGCAATTTTAAACACACGTACACACCTACATACATACTAGTACATACACATCTGCTCAAAATAATAGATACACCAAAATTTATTTTTTAAAAACGAAAAAAAATAATGGTATATTGTAAAATTATAAAAAAAATTCAGTCGATTTTTATTTATAGTTAAAAGGAGAGTAAAAAACAAAAACAAAATATTTCATAATTAATAATAAATATTATAAAGTAAATTAAATTTCTTAAATTTCGAAAAATTTGGTGCTCATAATAATAGATACATTTTTAAAAATTCTTATTAAACAAAAGCTAATAAATTTTATCTTAAAAAAATTAGTTTATTATTAAAGTAAAGCTAGTATCCAGTATATCTACCTTTGTTTTGTAAAACTTTCTCCACTCTTCTGGGCATACTGGATATCAAGTTCTGACACTTCTCCAATGGAATCTCGTACCATATTTTTTGCGTTTTCTCCCATAAATCGTCTTTATTTTTGAAAACTTCCTTCGAAAGCCTTATCTTTAATTCACTCCACAAGTTTTCTATTGGGTTTAAATCAGGGGATTGGCTGGGCCAGCTTAAAACAGGTACGTTATTCTCCAAGAACCAGTTTTTAACTAATCTTGAACTATGTTTTGGGTCGTTGTCCTGCTGGAATGTCCATATTAATGGCATATTTTCCGATGCATATGGAAGCATTACGTTTTCCAATATGTCTCTATACCCACTAGCATTCATGGTATCTTCTATTCGGAATATCGGACCAACACCATTCCATGAAAACCCCAACCATTATGTTTCCCCCGCCATGTTTTACCGTCTTTTTTGTAAATTTAACGTGGAATTCTTATCCTTTTGGTCGGCGTACATTTCTTTGGCAGTCGTTTCCAAACAAATTTATTTTTGTTTCGTCGCTCCATAAAATATTTCTCCATTTTTTTTCGCCTTCACACCCGGACCATTGTAAGTGCTCTTTAGCAAATTCTAATCTTGTCTTGATATTTTTTTGGCGCATTAGTGGCACTTTTCTGGCAATTCTTCCCGGCAATTTAGCTTGTAAAAGACGACGACGAACTGTTTGTGGACTGATTTCGTTACATAGCTCCGCAGAAATAGCTTTCGATGATATGAAAGGGTCTTTTTTAACCATAAGGACGATCCGCCTATCTGTTTCTGGACTGGTTTTCTTTAGTCTACCGCGAGTTTCTCTTTTTTGTTTTTTAGATAAAGCATTTTGGACAAAATGTAAAGATCTTCCTATGCTCTTTGCTATTTCCCGTAATGATTTTCCTTGATTTCTCATCGTTTGAACAATTTTTTTCTCATCTTCGGTACAATGATGATTTCGTCCCATTTTCTTCAAAAGAGTCCTATTTTTTATAAAATTGTTGCTAAAATTTAAATTATACTTACTGTTTCACGTAAATAGGAACAAAAAATTGCACAAAAAAAAAATTGTATATAAACAAATTACAAATTACTGATGTGTATCTATTTTTATGAGCAAATAATTTTTTGTAATTCAAATAAATTCGTTTTTAAAAATCAACATGAAAGCAAATAGTTGCCAGATTTTTGACTGACATGACATTGCCAGATAGAAATTTTAATAATATGATGTATTCTTAACGCTTGCGAGGAAATTTTCAATGTTACCGCCATTTAAATTTTTTCCAATTAGGTGTATCTATTATTTTGAGCAGATGTGTATGTATGAACAAAGCAAAAGGTCAAATATTTAGAATGAGACAGAGAGCCACATTTTTGTTTTGCATTCTAAAATTGTACAAAGTACCACAAATCGTCCACAAATGTTTGGCTCATGGAACAACACATGCAACAAACGATTCTTAACAAAACGTAATTGTATAAAATATTTCAACTCTCACCCTCCTCCTTCTCCCCAACTAAGTGGAATTGCCGCATGTAAAACAACATAAACGAATTGCCCTTTTTTTATTTATCGAAATACTCTCCACTTTTATGTAAAGTGTAGGGTAGTGTTGCTGTAATTACAGTGTAACAGAGATTTTGCTAAACACTCAAATGAAAATTTAACAAAAACGCCAGTTGATGGTTTATGGGAGACCAGTAGACTCTTACTGCATTCCGACCAGAATTGAACCAGAACTACTGTGGTCGATCGCCGATCTAATGGATCCAAATCAAAATCTAAGTGGACAAAATTATTTGGCGCTCTTTTTATATAGAATTGGTGTCTCCGATTCCAAAAAAAATGTTTAAAAGATCAATATAAAATTTTTTTCAAGTTACAGTAGGGTCTAGATATATAAAAATCATTAATAAAAAAAATTAAGAAAATACGTTTTCATGTGTTTCTGAAACTAAATTTTTAAAAAGATCTGTATTTACTATATTTCAAGTTACAGTAGGGTCTAGATATATAAAAATCAATAATAAAAAATTTCTAAAAATTCCATTCTGTAAAAATTACAAAAAAAAAGTATTTCGGCGGGTGCTGGCGGCTACAATTTTTTTACAAGGACTATAACAGAATAATGGAGAGACCCATAAATATAAGATATACAATTAATAAAGCCTATGTCAATGTTTATTTATGTTTTGAATTATGAATTTCTATATGGTAAAACAATTGAGATATATGTAATTTAGTAAAACAGTAAAATATTTAAAAAAATTAACGAAAATATGATTCAAAATTTTTGGAACTTCTTTCGCTTCTGTCGAGAAAACTAAATGTCCAATTGAAAAACCCATTTGTATTGGAGGAGACCAGATTGTCAGATTCCGAAAAAACTTCGTTTTTACAAATTCTGAATATACCGATTTTTATAATTTTGTCCACCTAGATTTTGATTTGGAACCACAGTGCACAGCGAAGACTCCAATAATATATTGGGTGTATGACTTCAAAATGTTAGAATTTTACATTTTTTTTTAGTAGTTTAAAAATTGTAACAACTCTTTATTTGTTTAAAATGTACAACAACCACAGAATTAAATAGTCACTCAATGGTTTTTTATACCCGTTTATAAATTCGCAGAAATACAGACACACTTTATAACGTACACGAATTCACTTGAAAAATACAGCACACTTTAAGGCACTCAGTTGATGTTTATTCGAATAGCGCCTCTGATAAACTCACTAACTACTGCAACCTCTGCCACTATTTATAACACTTCCATCTGCACTCTAGATTGCTCTTTAACTATCTAGAGCTTTCTAATACATACGCCATCTATGGTGTACTTTCTACAATGTTCTTTAACTGAATATTCGAATTCGAATATACGGTCGCAGCAAACAGCGTTGCCATACTTACGATCATTGGTCAACTGAAAGCTTTTATTCAATGTTAATAATGTCCACAGATATGTTACAGTTTGCTATTACAGCACTGCTATTTGAAAGCATTATGCTACTTTTAAATCAGCCGTTAAAATCGTTATATTTGAATTCAAGTACAATTTCGTAACAATATGGATTCCGAACCAAAAAGTTGATCATCTTTTGAGGCCAATAATGAATCATAGCAATATCGGATACTCTGTTACAAAGTGGGCATTCTTCATCGATCGAAACAAATAGTAGTACGACGGCGCAAGGTCTGGACTAAAAGACGGGTGAAGCAAAACTTCCCAACCACTTCTTTCTAAATAGTTTCTAACACGTATTGTGGCTGAGCGTTGTCATGATGACATAACACGGTCTCATGTCTGGCCTCATATTCTGGGTGATTCTTGGCCAAAGCTCATTTCAAATGACTCAGTAGCGTTCGGTACAGTTTCCCTTTGATGGCTAGATCAGATTTCAGCACCTTATAATAGTAGGACCTTTTTGCTTCCAACAAATACAGCGAAGTAACTTAGCGTCGTGGATATTTTTCTTTGGTGTAGATTCGGCTGGTTGGTCGGGCTTCATATACGATATATTACTCATCCGGTTATTGTAATGGATTCATTTGTCAGAGCAATTAATGACCAAGTTGAATTTCAGACATACAAAATACTCTTTCAAGATCTCTCAGCTTTAATCCGTATGGTACCCTGCTTTTGTGGAATCCTGCTGCTTGCAAACGTTTTGAAATATCTCACAATGATTTTGCAAGCTCTTGTTGAGTTTTACAACAATCTTCTTGGAGTAGTGCCTTTGAGTCTTGTTCTGCAAACTTTATTGGCTGTCCTGGGCGATATTAGCATTCCGTGTCAATATCACTACTTCTGAACCTCACAAAACATCTCTAGTACATTGAAACCGATGGAATGCATTCGAATTACAGAAGTAAAGCAAAACTTCTCGCACATGACGCTTTGTTGGACTGCAGAATGTCCAGGAAGAGTATTGGTGGCTGACATTACCGAAGGTCGGCGATAGTATAACGTCCTTCTGGTTGTTAAAGCTAATATGTATATAAAAGTCTTCTCCACAGGTTACAGTAGTGATATCAGCCTTATAGAACAATCATTTACTCTAATATTCCCCTTTCGAGGTTTGAGTAGCAATTGTCTCTATCCAGTTGGCTTGTGAAACTGCAAGTTCTTGAAGTTTGTCATACCTCTATATCCTGCTTAAGAGAGTCCGAGCTGTAAACCACAACTTGCCAACTAATGAACTCAAATTGCTCTACTGGATTTTCAGCGTTTGTTTTGAAACTTACCCGATGACTGTTGGTCACTCAGATAAACGAAGATCCATATCTCCATTGAGCATTGTGGACTGCAGAATGTCCAGGAAGAGCATTGGTCGCTGACATTATATGAATACAAAAGACTTCTCTACAGGTTACGACCGTGATATCAGCCTATTGAACAGTCCTTCACTCTAATGTTTCCCTTTCGAGGTTTGAGTATCAATTGTTTCTATCCAGCTGGCTTATGGAGCTGCAAGTTCTTGAAGTTTCTACATCCTGCTTAAGACCCAACTTGCCAACTAATGAACTCAAATTGTAGTTCTTCAAAACTGCTGATGTCGCATTTCAGGAGGACAGGTCTCGGGTCTTCTCATTAGGTACTTTGGATGTTATGGATCGAGTCTACTTATTGAGCTACACTATGATATAGCTGTTTCGTGTGATTTATTGTCGCAAAAATTGGCCATTGAGCCCACTGTGTGCTGGTAAGAGGGGCATCTTTATGAATAGTCTATCTATAGCAGGATAGATGAGTTTTTTTCCTTTGATTGCAGTAATTACGGCATTAAGCCTATCCAGACAAACGTTTAGGGGTAAGTGGTCTTACCCTATGGATCAGATCAAAACTAGATTTTTTGTCCGCTAAGCTAGTGCAACTACCCATAGTCCGTTTAGATTCGTCAATTTGTTCCGCCAGCAAGGCACCACTCTGGTATTAAATAATGCTAGATTTTTATAGCTCTAGCATGGTATCTCCTAATCTGACCTCAATATTTTCAGACTCAAATTATTGGGGCTTACAAATGATGAATACGATACACCGTTGTTTTTTGCTCTTCGGAGATCGTTGCAACTGTGTACATATCAGATTTGTCTCCTAGTTCGCAGCTACCAGGATGTTGTTTTACTGCATATGTCGGGTTATTTCAGTTATTCAGCTTTCGAGGCCATTGCAGTTGAATTTCACAATGAATATAACCCACCGAAATACTGTTGCTGCTGTTGAGATGGCGAAAAATAATGATGATGCCGATAAATTTCGTAGATACTCCATTTCATGATTAATTCCGGAAGAGTTCCTGAGGTGACACCAGCCAAAGTAAGACTTACACCTCATACTATACAGAATTATGATCCAGGATTTATTTCAAAGCCGGTTTGCACCCGATAGGATGTGGAGCAGTAGGAAGTGTTCATTTTCTGTACGACTAATTCTTTTCTACACCGTCAACAACGGTAACAATTTTTTTTTTCAAATCTACTGAAAAAATATTAACGAAGGAAAGTGTCGGGGTGTTTTATTTCATTTGTGAGTTTTTTATACACCCATTCCCTACACAAGTCAACTGGGTTTTAATTACTATTTCATGCATTGGCTTTACTATTTTCGGACAAAATTTGCAAAAGATTTTTTTGTTGAACTAAAAACAAAACAAAAAATCATCTATTTATATGTATGGATGTGTATAAATTGTTGGCTGGAATAGAATTTTCAACAATAATATCAACCAAGTTAAGCTGAAACAACATTAGCCATTTTACATATGACATTTGACCAGGGCGTTTATTATTTCTCATTCAACAGTGGCGCGCTGGCAGCATCAGCTTTCAAAATACATAGAAAATTACCCAACGAACGAATTCCTGGAATGGCCAGTTTTTAAGTGAAAAATTTACTTTAGTCCCCGAATGTTTAGCTTTTTTTTTGCACAATTTGGGAATGAATATATGTGTAGACAAAATGAAATGACCAAAAACAAAAAGGAGAAGTGGAATAAAGCTTTGTGTTTTGTGTTTAATGTGGTCTCGAAATTTATTTGAGGTTTTTTTGTTTGTTTTTTTTTTGCCAGTTGATACAAGAGAAATTGTTTTAACACAAAATTTGTTGAAATAAATTTTTAGTTTGGTACAAACTCCCACAGTCACCCCAGAAAGCCCAGGAAACAATTGAAATTATATTTGAGAACTTATTTCCGGTTAAAAGATTTGTAGTTTCTTTGGAAACTGTAACATTCACTGCTTTTAAGATGACAAAAACACAAAAATGTCTGCTTCCTTTTTGGAAAGCTTAAATGTTATTAACTAAATGAGAATCTCAGTGTTGAATAATGGTTTGACATATTGATTTGTTCACTGTGATATTTGTTCTGGCAGAGCTGTAAAATAATGATTAATGTTTGAATGAATTTTTTATGCAATATTATTGAATTATGAATTATTGTATGCATGGCTTTCATCCATGAAAAGAATTTAATACAAATTTTATTTAAATGATTTTAATTCAAAGTGATTTTAAAATCTAATACGAATCATACATTTACAGCTCTGGTATCTGAAATGTTTGCATACATATTTGAAAAATACAACAATTTCAGTTTATGTACAAGTATTAATAGTGAGACGTGTCCTAAAAGTAGTATTCGTAAATACATATAATCAAATGATATGGATTTGAAAATTTCCAAAACACTAAAATATTGTACAAAAATACCAAAAACAAGAACAACAACACAACCTAAATATTGAACATGTGCATTTAAGTCGATAGAATGACAAAAGCAAAACAATCCAAAAAATTTCATTTACGATAAAATGTTTAAAAAATCGCAAAAACTTTTTCTCAAACACATTAAAAAAGTTTAAATACAAAAAAACAGAAACAGAAATATTGCAAATCCAAATAAAAATTGTCAAAAACTTATTTAATCATTTTGCTTTTATGGAATCAGGTACAGAAAAAAGTGTTTTAATTAGATTTGAATGCGACACATATGAAAAAGCCATATGAACCTCTAAGGGTGGATGGATGTCAAAGCTGCAAGTGTGTATCGTCATCTAAAATGCAAAAATCTATTTAAATAAAAAATATACATCTATGGCTGGGTGTGAATTTTATTAATGTTTTAGGGATACTGAAATATTTTTATACCCTTCACCTTCGTGAGAAGGGTACATATGTATATATAAGTTTGTCATTCCGTTTGTAATTTCCACAATATAATTTTCCGACCTATAAAGTATATATATTCTGTATCCTTATAGATAGCGGAGTCGATTAAGCTTTGTCCGTATGTCTGTCAATTTTCTGAAGACCTCAGATATCATCCGGATCCAAATCTTCAATAATTCACTCAGACATGCTTTCGAGAAGTTTCCTGTATAAAATCAGCAAAATCGGTCCACAAATGGCTGAGATATGAGGAAAAAACCTGGACAACCTCGATTTTTTACCTATTTTTGACCAATAGTCAGAGACTAAAGTTTAAATACACCTCAAAAATATTTAAACTTTTCTCGAGTGAATTTTGTAGTATTTTTAAGAACTACCGTTATGTTTGTAAAGTCTATATTTTTGTTATTGTATTTTGTTATTTATGAAACTAAATAAAACTGTATACTTTAAGTTTTCCTTAAACGTTTACTTTTCTTTAAACAATCAATATTTGAGATTGTATTTAAACATTAGTCTCTGACTGTATATCTGAATTAGACATATGGTTATCTAATGATAGATATTTCAAAGACCTTTGCAACGATGTATATACGACCATAGTAAGTTGGACCTACAATGGATCAAAATCGGAAAAAATATTTTTTAAAAAACTAATTTTTTTTTTAAATTTAAAAAACAAAAATCTTTTTTTTTAATTTAAAAAACAAAAATTTTTTTTTTAAATTTAAAAAAATTTTGTTTTTTAATTTTTTTTTAAAATTCGGTTTAAAAAATATTTTACCTGTGATTTCTTGTATTTGAGGCCTATTTTGCTTGAATTTTATCTCAAAAACGTTATTTACAATAGTGTTATGAGTATTATTATGATTATCGGAAATGAGCCTATATTCGCAAAACCCAGCAGTATGATTTTTGTATACAATATATGGATATGTGACAAGAATATTTGAAAATTACCAATATTTGGTTCATAACTCTGGTTCTACTGAACCGATTTTGCTGATTTTTAATACTAAACTGCTTAGGACAACAATAAATATTTTTTTTGCAGGTCTACTCATTTCGTTTGTGTATTTTGGACGTGAGAGTGTTTTACACAGACGGACATGGCTCAATCGACTTAGAATTTCATAAGGATCAGGAACATATATACTTTGTTGGGTCACAGATGAATATTTCGCAATGTTACACACGGAATGACAAACTTATATATACCCTCTATACCCTGATTCACCACTTGTGGGCCTTATATGGAAGCTTTGTCTAATAATGTGTTTATCAACTTTTTTAAGAGATTTCTGCTCGTTAAAGTGAGTTCTGCGTCGGTCGCAATACTTTAAGGTGGGTGTTAGACTAATATTTTTAGACTTTACAAACATCAGCACTAACCCAATATACCCTCCCCACAATGGTATACAAATTATTGAGAAAATAAAATGTTGGTGAAAACAAAATATCAAGGGTTAAAAAATTATTTTCCCGAATTTGATACATTGTCGGTACGAATTATTACGTCGTTGAAAAGCTCTTGAAAATGTCTATCACTAAATATCCATTAATGAATTAGTAATCCAGATATATATCATAAATAGGTCGAAAATTTAAGTATTCGTAATTTTTTCTTATATCAGCCAATTATGGAGCGATTTTCCTGAATTTATATAGCAACCTAAACGGGATTATAGCGAATTTTTGGAAACTTATTATCTTCCCGATCCGATCTTAGCTATATTATAAAGTCTATGAAATTACTAGATGAAATTTCGGAAAACGCCAAAAATGATTTGGTAAATTTATATGAAGTTTGTAACGTATTCATGTAAAATAATTACTTTAAATATATAATTGCATTTCGAAATTTAAAATAAAAAAATTTCGTGTATTTTGGAGCTCTGAAACAGCATCAAATAAATTTCACATGACACAGATATTTCATTTGTATTATCTGCGAGAAATATGAAAAAATTATAAAAACTTTAAAAATGGACATTTCTATAATTTGATTCAGCTCACCAAATACTGAATCCAGGACAAACATTTTTAAAAATTATCTATTCCAACAAAGGCATACTCTAAAAATATCTTAATAATACTTTCAAAAACTGTTCTTAATGTACAAGAACAGTTTTACTTTGTAAAATTATTGAAATATTAGTTAATACCAATTTTTTAATAATTTAATGGATGTGTATTTTCTCTAGAAAGCTTATGCTGTTTTAAGAGAATAAACTACGAGGGTGGGTCAAAAAGCTCGTGAATTTTTTAATGAAACACAGGTTTTAGGATAAGCAATTATTTTATTTTTCAACATAGTTAGTCTCCTTTGAGCTCTATACACTTTGTCCAAACTTTTCTGCAATTTGTTTATCCCGTAAAAAAAACAAGTAAGAGTGCTATATTCGGCTATGCCGAATCTTATATACCCTTCACCTTTGTTGTGGATGCATTATTATTTTTTATAATTAGTATATATGTATGTACATTGCCCACTTTCAGCGTACAGCATCCTAAATTTATCAAGAACACAAAAAACAACAACGCCAAACGAAACAAAACACCAAAAGAAAAAACAAAAACAAAATACGCAAGCCAATGAAACCAACACACATCTAAACATACGTTTAATTGTTTAAAAAACAACAACGCCAAAAGAAACAAAACACAAAAGAAAAACAAAATACGCAAAACATGCACATCCAAACATACGATTTGTTGCTGTTTTGTCAAAAAAACCAACACACAACCAAACAAACGTATAGTTGTATAAAAAACAACAACAACGCCAAAAGAAATAATACACAAAAAAAAACAAAATACGCAAAGCATGCACATCCAAAAACATACGTTTTGTTGCTTTTTTGTCAAAGCATGCAATACATTGTGTTTTTTGATGAAATTTTCAGAGGTTGTCTCGGATTTTTGCTCATATCTCCGTTATTTATGGACGGATTTTGCTGATTTTAAATAGCAAAATTCTCGAAAGTATGTCTGACAGAATTGTTGAAGATTTGGATACCGGAGATATCTGGGGCCTTCAGAAAATTGATTTCAACAGACAGACAGACAGACAGACGGACAGACAGACAGACAGACAGACGGACATGGCTTAATCGACTCCGCTATCTATAAGGATCCAGAATATATATACTTTATAGGGTCGGAAATGAAAAATGTAGAAATTACAAACGGAATGACAAACTTATATATACCCTTCTCACGAAGCTGAAGGGTATAAATAAGAATTATCGATGTTCTAAAAATTGCCGAAAACTTTCTCATACCCAAGTAATCATGTGAAACGACCATAATAAGTTAAAAACAGAAAATAGCATGTAAAAATAATCTTTGATTAAAATGTAGGAAATTTAACTACCAAAATTTTGTTTTTATATCCTAAACTGACATTTTCTAATTTTGTTCAAAAAATATGTATATGTTGAAAATCTAAAATTTGGGATTTGAGATATGCATTAAATTTTATGAATTATTTTGTAGCAAATTATAATGGGTTATCGATATCAGAAAATTTGTATATTTTGTATTTAAAAAACTACAGAAAATATTATTTGACCCAAAACTCGAAACTACAAATAAAATACTTATGATACCACCAAATTTTGCTCAGATTTTCATCACTTGGATTTTATATGACTGAGAACAATTTTAGACCTTGAAACATTTAAAAATCGAAAAGTGCAAAATAAGGCTTACCCTACTGTACACCCAAAATAATCTGAAAAACATTTAATAGTTTCTTCTTAAAAAAATAGCATTTATTTAAATTAAAATTTCGTTCACTATAAATCAAGTTCAGTAGTCAGCATCATCATAATCGGAAGTGTAACGCTGGGCTTGTTGGCGTTTTTGGTTCTTGTTTTGTTTACGTCTACGTTGATTTTGGAATTGACGTTCATCATCATCATCCTGCTCTTGTTGCCAACGACGGCGGTTGTATTGATGTTGACTTTCGTCATCATCATCATCTTCCTCTTGTTCCCATTTGCGGCGATTGAACTGTTGTTGCTGCTGCTGTTGACGGCGACGCTTTTGCTGTAAGCGTTTGCGATTGCTATTGTTGTTTGTGTTATTGGGACGCTTTTGTTTCTTCAAGCTAGATTTTTTGTTCTTCTTGTTGTTGCGACGTTTGTTGCTGGGACGACGACGACGGCGTTTTTCGGGTTTTTTCTGTTCATCTAAGTTTTCTTTATCATCTGAAGGCTTGTTGTCGTTATTCTCAGCTGGTTTGTTAACCTGTTGCATTTGCTGGACTGGAGCTTGATCTAAAGCAGGTTTATCCTCAACTTCACTTACTTTAACGTTGGTCACTTGTTCGCAGGGTACATCGCTGTAAATGACAACAGCTCCGTAATTGCAAATGTGCTGGCCCTCATCGTCAGCTTGGCGAGATTGAATTTGACCAATGCCATTTTTGTCCTCAATTTCATAGATATTGCCGTTCTTGGTTATGAAACCGGTAACAGCCAGGGGTTTTGATTCTTCAGCCTGCATAGGGTGATCTACTGTGGCGGGCATTTCAATGGGTAAAGCCTCCATTTTCATTTCTTTATCCATGGTGGTCTTTTCAGTGGGTTTCATTTCGGTTTTAATGCCTGCAGTTGTGCTGCTGGATTTAGGCTTCATAGAAGTTTTCACTGTAGCTGCTTTGGTGGGTGAGACTTGAGCTTTGGGTGTTTTGGTGGGGGCTGATGTGGAGGTCATGAGGGGTGCTGCTGTGGGCTTGACAGCTGGCTTAGGTGCCATTGAGGTCTTGCCATGTTGTTGTTCGTTTGTAAGTTTGCCTGTAAATTATCCATCAATACTTTATTTATTTATAATCCACAATGTAATTTCATGCTTGACTTACCATTTACAGCTGCAATGCCAGCTGCTAAAAATGCTACACTGAGCAGCAGTGTAAAGAATTTCATTTTGATTTTTGTCTACCTCTAATTTTGCGTCCCTTCTGCAAGAACTTTTGCCAAGAACTAAACTCGCGCATTAGTTTCATTATGATCTTATATAATCTCTGTTTAAAAGCTGCCGGCAAAAAAATACCTACAGCCAAAAACACACAAACAATTCTATTCGATAGACTGCAAAGATTTGTAATGGAATGATTTAAAATAAATAAATAAATAAAAGAAAGAAAGCACATACACAGGTAAGTTCAGTTTTTAGCCCACAGCTACTAAAACAGCAGAAAAGAAATCTTAAAAAAGCGTTAAACATGAATCTATGAATAAATCAATTTTTTGGCCAACTTAAATAAACACGTTACACAAACAACAAGAACGCAAAACATTAAGAATTTTAAGAATTGTAAAAAAGAAGTGGCAAAAGTTCAAAGAACGCCACCAAAAATCATCATTTATTAAAATATTTATTTTCTTTTGCTTAAATTATGATCGCTGTTGGGTTTTTGCTTTTAGCTTAAATTTATAATAAAACAATAAAAAACAAAACAAATGAAGAAGAGTTTCCATTACCAAAGCTTTATCAAGTGTCAGAGGTTTTATTGTCTGTCCATAAGCATTTTAGGTCAATGTGCTGCTTTGATTTAATGCCTACAAACACCCTAAATAATTTGACCAATTTGAATGTTCATGTTTTAAAACAAGTTAAGACCACATAGTGAAACGGGCTGTCAAGCACAACCTATTAAATGAAACTGTTGAATGTTTAACTAAGCTTTTAAACTGTGTCAAAGCTTTTATCTCAACAGCTATATAACAGAGATATGTTTGTAAAAGATCAACTATAATGTAAGCTTGGTATAAATTAAGTTTGAAAGTATTGAGAGCTTTTAGTAAAGTTTTATTAAAAATTCAAATATATTATAGTTGCAACTGAACTTGCAAAGAAAAAGCTTTAATAAATAGTGATGCCAACTGTTAAGTTCATTTGTTTAGAAAGTGATAATAAATGGTTATATAATATTTATGAGAATAGAGTCAAGTTTTTCATTCCGTTTGTAATATTAATATTCCAAGACACTCTATCATTTTACAGTGTCCATTAATCATATTATTCATTTATGTTAAACATAAAACTCAAAAAATAATAATTAGGTAAACAAAATTAAAAAAAACAAGTAAGAGAGCCAAGTTATACTTCAAAATACAAATTTTAAATATTTTTAGGTAAACAAAAATTTTTTTTTCCAAAGTTGTTTTTTGTAATTTTTTGTAAAATTTTTTTTTTTTTGAATTGTTACTTAAATTATTTTTTTTTAATTTTAAAAAAAAAAATTTTGTTTTTTAAATTTTTTTTTGGGGAAAAAAAAATCGGGAAAAAAATATTTTTTCCAATTTTGACCCATTGTAGGTCCAACTTACTATGGTCTTATATACGTCGTTGAAAAGGTCTTTGAAATATCTATCATTAGATATCCATATCGTCTATATTAATGACTTAGTAATCCAGATATATGTGGGTCAAAAATAGGTCAATCTTTCGAAAAAAAATATTTAAACAAAAATTGCAAATTTTTAATATTTTTTTCTGAAATCAAAAACTTTTGGACTTTTTTCAAAATGCGCCGTTTTTTCTAAAAAGAAAGCTTAGATATTTTCCATGAATACATATTTGATTTCCCTTCACCTTCGTGAGAAGGGTATATATAAGTTTTTCATTCCGTTTGTAATTTCTACATTTTTCATTTCCGACCCCATAAAGTATATATATACTGTATCCTTATAGATAGCGGAGTCGATTAAGTCTGTCTGTTGAAATCAATTTTCTGAAGACCCCAGATATCTTCAGGATCCAAATCTTCAATAATTCTGTCAGACATGCTTTCGAGAATTTTGCTATTTAAAATCAGCAAAATCGGTCCACAAACGGCTGAGATATGAGGAAAAAACCAAGATAACCACGATTTTTGACCTATATCTGGATTACTAAGTCATTAATATAGACAATATAGATATCTAATGATAGATATTTCAAAGACATTTGCAACGACGTATATAAGACCATAGTAAGTTGGAAAATTTAAAAAAAAAAATTAAAATTTAAAAAAAAAAAAATTTTAAATTTAAAATAACAATCGAAAAATTTTTTTTACAAAAAATGAAAAAAACAACCAGAAAAAAAATTAGATTTTGTTTACCAAAAAATATTTAAAATTTTTAAGTATAATTTGGTGAAGGGTATATAAGATACGGCACAGCCGAATATAGCACTCTTACTTGTTTTAATTATTCTTTTTGCTCAAAAGAAAGCTTAGGTCTTTTCCTTTAAAAGTTTTTTTGTCGCTGAGTGGGATGCGAATGGGATATACAGTAGAATACAAAACTGTTGTTGCACATAACAACTGCTCCGATAACATTTTCCTTTTGTAAATTGTTAAGCACTCTATTTACTATTATCTGGTATTTCACTCTGAAACTAACGGAACTTTTATACGTTGCTTGAATCACAGGTGCACGAAGTTACATGTGAACAGATTAGTTGCGAAAAAATACAAAGTTTCTATCGGACTTATCAATAAGATAAAAAACAAAATAATTTATCAGTTCCACGAAATTGTGGTGGTCGTCCACCGAAGCTATTTTCTGCCGATGCTCGAATGTCAAGGCGCTTAATCGTTTCAGAAGGTAGAAATACTGCGGTGGAAACTATTTACGTGCTTGGGAGGCTCATGGAGTCAACGGTAGTGACAAATAATTCAAAGATGTCTTACAGACTTAAAGCAAGAATGATTATAAAAAAAAAATTAAGTCAAAGGCATCGTAAGGCTCGATTAAAGTTCGTTAAATAGTACGAAACCATTGATGATAGGAAACACGTTACTTGGTCTGATGAAACAAAAACTAATCTGGTGTTGTCAGATGGACACACATGGACATTAGGGTGACCCAAGCATAATTTGGGACACCCTAATGTCCATGTGTGTCCAAAACAATTGCAAAAACTAAAAACGTTTGCACACAAAAATAAATCATGGGCATTTTTATTTTAAACTACGTCCTCAAAAGTATTGAAAATCGTGGGTTTTGACAAAGTTATGAATAAAACTCAAAAAAAGGCCGACAAACCCGATTTTTGGCAAAAACTCGACTTGAGCGACCTCTAAACCACTTGCGAAAAATCTGAAAAAAATCTCAAAAATATTCTACCCTATAAGCTTTCAAATTATGCTTGAAATAAAAACAAAAACTTTTTTTGGGACACACTAATGGACATGGGTTGATAAACGCGTTGTGGTACAAGATCGTAATATATGTCAAACTATGGAATTTGGGGGTGGTTTGTTGATAACGAAATGAAACAGCTGGAATGGCCTTCCCAGTCCACACATTTAAACCCTATCGAGCGAGCCCTTCTAGCATGGCAAAATATAAGCCTAAACATTTCGGAAAATCTTGTAAATAGTATTCCAGAAAGAATACTAAAAAAATCACGTGGTGGTCATGCAAAATATTCTTTTTAAAATTACTCTGTTTTTAAAAGAAGGGACAAAACTGTTCACACCGACTTTTGTTTTAAATGTAATATATTGTATTTAATCCGATTTTTTAATTTAGTTTTTTGTATTGTTAAGTTAGAAAATTGATACTCTTTTAATATTAATTAATATTTTTCACATACATAGAGAATAATAAAATTCTTCCGTAATACAAAAATTTCGGGACTTTTTGTGAACGGTTTTGTGTTCTACTGTATATCAAAATAAATAAATTTTGCATACCCACCAATATGTGTTGAAAGATTTAGGTTCATATAAAACTAGTTTATGTCCACTTTCTGAGGGGGACCTTGTATGAGGACTAGGGAAAAATGTTGTCCGATTTTCTTCATTCTTTTTATGCAAAATTAGTATGGAGCCCAGGTAAAATCATGAACCAATATTGTCCATTTTCAATACCAAACAAGCCTTATCAACAGAAAGTATTTGTGGAAAATTTCAGACAGCTTGCTCCTTTCCTTGGGCACTATCGTGTTTTCAACAAACAGACATACAGGTTGACGGATATAGCTAGATCGTCTTAGAATCCTATGAGGACCCAGACTATATATTCTTTTTGGTCGTACGACCAATATTTCGATATACTTATTACAATACAAACAGAATGTCTAAATCAATAAAAAAATGAGAGGAAATAAAAATTATGTGATTTGTTGCGTAATTTTTTGTTTGAGTTTTTTTTTGGTAAAAATATGAAATATAAAACAGAAAAATATCTTTATAAAATCTTTTAACTAATTGTTTGAATTTAGAATTTAAACATAATTTTTACAACGATGTGTGTTTTAGTGTGGAGTGTGATGAAAGTGGTTTGAATACCAATACATATGAACAAAATTTTACTAATACATACTTAAAGGTTTTTTCCGACAGTTGAGTTAGGTTTTTTTTTGAAAGCATTTTACTTGTTGTTATTCGGTGGTACTGGATGACATGTATCACAGTATTATTATAGCCAAATAAGTAATTCCAAATTAAATAATAAAAATATATACATATTTTTCTAATTGTGTACAATTAACTTAAAACTTTTAATTTTTCTAAAAATGTTTGTAAAAATTTTCTTAAATTCTAACTTAATGCCTGCGTCCAGTAAAGCGATCTTCCAAACGCTTAAGCACATCACTTAATCTTGGCATATCTGAATTGTCGGTATCTAATAGTTGGGAGCCTAGACGTTGTATGGCATCAGCGACTCTCTGCTGTTGCTGGCGCTCCTGTTGTTTGGCGAGTCCTTTGCACAATTGCTTTAAACGCTTGCGATCTTTTTTGGAGACATGATTATGACGTTTTTTTTGGTCCTCCGAACTGTTTTCTTCTGAGCTGTTTTTCTTTTTGCTGCGCAATTTTTTACACTCATCCATAAGGGTTTTTAAATCTTCATCTAGGCTATTGGGCTGAGGGGTTGTTGAGGTGGTAGTGGTGGTGGTTGTGATTGTGGTGTCTTTATTATCTTTATTTTGAGAACTATTAGGGGTAGTACTGGATTGTTTAGGTTTTTTAGTTGTGGTGGTTGTAGTTTCCATCATTATATCCATGGGATCTTCTTCATCATTGTCCTCCTCCTCATCTTCTTCATTTTCCTGCTCTTCATCATCATCTTTTTCTTCGGCTGCATTATTATCATCTTTTGGCATAGTTTTGGGTTTTTGGGTGGTAGTGGTGGTTGTAGTAGTTGTTTTTGATTTTTTTGGCTTTTTCGTGGTAGATGAAGGCATTTTTTCCTGCTCCTCTTCCTTATCATCTGATTGTTCATCATTGTTTGTTGTGTCTTCATTTTCAGCTTTTTTGTCCATTGGTGAGTTTGTGGTTTTATTTTTCTTCATTTCATTTTGAGGTTTTTTTGTTGTTGGCGACATCATCATATCTTCATCTTCTTTCTCCTCTGGTTTGTTTTGGTTATCCTCATTTGACTCTTCCGGATTCATCATCATGTCATTGGATGGAGACATTTCGGCCTTTTCTGCTGGTTGATCTTTGCCACCCATACTCTTGGCTGAAATTAAGAATAATATGAGAAGTTAGAGTATTTATGAGATAAAGTAAATAGATTTCATTATGTTGAAATTGTTATGGTTTTTTATTTAAAGTTAATTAGTCTATTATGGGTCTGATGACTTGCATAGATACAATATGTCTATTCAGTAACTAAAATCATTATTATATTAATTTTCCCCTTCATCCAATCTATGTACTTACCATTGATCGTTGTTACACTCAGCACTGACAACAGCAGAAACATTAAAATCGTTAAACCTCTCATGTTGTCTCAAATTATATTGTTTATGTTTTTCTTATGTTTTTATTTTAAATTTTAATTAAAATCGTTTTAAACCGTTGCTTTAGATGTTTATTTGCCGGCAGCTAAATACAACTAAATTTATTTTGTCATTATAGTGTTAGTTTTATAGTTTCTTCTTTACTCCTCTCTTTTCCAACTATTTTTCTTTATATAGCTTTACTAAACACGCTCTCGCTGTTTATTATGGCGTTATAGCCGTTTGAGTTTTCGTTACTATTTTATTTGGATATTTTTTATTTCAAAACCGGTTGTAACTTGTACTCAAAATTAGGGGATTTTTTTTAAATAATTAATGTAAAATATGTTAAATTATGTATATTAATTATGTTATTATTAAGATTTTTTCTAAAAGTTTCTGTTATTTTTTTAATTCTAAAAGATTTTACACTTAAAGAAAACTATTGGTGGCTAATGGAAAATGTATGTATAGTTTAGATAAAGCATTTTTGTAACAACAAAGTGTGAATAGCAATTCAATATTGTTGCTTGGTTTAAAAGAGTAAGAGAGCTATATTCGGCTCAGCGGAATCAATAAACCAAATAAAACTTTTAAATATTTTTTAGTGAACAAAAAATTAAAATAATTTTATTTTCATTTCCAATTTTTATACCCTACACCACCATAGTGGGGAGGGTATTATGCGTTTGTGCAGATGTTTGTAACGCCCAAAAATATTAGTCTAACACACACCTTAAAGTATACCGATCGACTTAGAATCACTTTCTGAGTCGATTAAGCGATGCCCGTCCGTCCGTCCGTCCGTCTGGTTGGCTGGCTGTCCATGTAAACCTTGTGCGCAGAGTACAGGTCGCAATTTTGAAGATATTTCAATCAAATTTAGTACATATTATTTTTTCGGCTCAAGGACCAAGCCTATTGAAACTGGCTGAAATCGGTCCACTATTTCACCTAGCCCCCATACGAATGTCCTCCCGAAATTGGACTTTATCGGTCATAAATGTTTAATTTATATATGTATCTCCACAAGTTCCGCTCCAAATAAGATTTATATACACAAAATTCATGTCACCAAATTTTGTTACGATCGGCCCATAATTAGTCATAGCTCCCATATAGACCCGCTTCCGAAAATCACTTTAACGTGCATAAATCGCTTAAAAATGTTGGTAAACACACAAAATTCAACATAGTTAACTTTAATATAGACATAAATCACATGACCTAATTTCATGGTGATCGGTCCATAATTGGTCATAACCCCCATATAACCCCACTTCCGAAAATCACTCAAAAATATAAATTATTGAAATTTTAAAAGAAAAATGTTTTTGCTCTTTTACTTAGTGTAGGGTATTATATGGTCGGGCTTGACCGACCATACTTTCTTACTTGTTTTTTATTGCAATGAAAATTAAATTTTTTTTTGTTAATTTATTAGAGAACAAAAATTTTATAACAAAAAATATTTTGTTGAAAAAATATTTTTCCCGTTTTTGACCCATTGCTGGTCCGATTTTCTATAGAAAATTGTCTTCATTGAACTGTTTTCTATAGAAAATTGTCTTCATTGAACAGCTTTCTATAGAAAATTGTCTTCATTGAACAGCTTTCTATAGAAAATTGTCTTCATTGAACAGCTTTCTATAGAAAATTGTCTTCATTGGACAGTTTTCTATAGAAAAGTGTCTTCATTGGACAGTTTTCTATAGAAAAGTGTCTTCATTGTGCAGTTTTCTATAGAAAATTGTCTTCATTGTGCAGTTTTCTATAGAAAATTGTCTTTATTGTGCAGTTTTCTATAGAAAATTGTCTTCATTGTGCAGTTTTCTATAGAAAATTGTCTTCATTTTGCAGTTTTCTATAGAAAATTGTCTTCATTTTGCAGTTTTCTATAGAAAGTTGTCTTCATTTTGCAGTTTTCTATAGAAAATTGTCTTCATTGGACAGTTTTATATAGAAAATTGTCTTCATTGGACAGTTTTATATAGAAAAGGGTCTTTATTGGACAGTTTTCTATAGAAAAGTGTCTTCATTGGACAGTTTTCTATAGAAAAGTGTCATCTTTAGACAGTTTTCTATAGAAAAGTGTCTTTATTGGACAGTTTTCTATAGAAAAGTGTCTTTATTGGACAGTTTTCTATAGAAAAGTGTCTTTATTGGACAGTTTTCTATAGAAAAGTGTCTTTATTGGACAGTTTTCTATAGAAAAGTGTCTTTATTGGACAGTTTTCTATAGAAAAGTGTCTTTATTGGACAGTTTTCTATAGAAAAGTGTCTTTATTGGACAGTTTTCTATAGAAAAGTGTCTTTATTGGACAGTTTTCTATAGAAAAGTGTCTTTATTGGACAGTTTTCTATAGAAAAGTGTCTTTATTGGACAGTTTTCTATAGAAAAGTGTCTTTATTGGACAGTTTTCTATAGAAAAGTGTCTTTATTGGACAGTTTTCTATAGAAAAATGTCTTTATTCGACACTTTTCTATAGAAAAGTGTCTTCATTCGACAGTTTTCTATAGAAAAGTGTCTTCATTCGACAGTTACCTATAGAAAAGTGTCTTCATTCGACAGTTTTCTATAGAAAAGTGTCTTCATTCGACAGTTTTCTATAGAAAAGTGTCTTCATTCGACAGTTTTCTATAGAAAAGTGTCTTCATTCGACAGTTTTCTATAGAAAAGTGTCTTCATTCGACAGTTTTCTATAGAAAAGTGTCTTCATTCGACAGTTTTCTATAGAAAAGTGTCTTCATTCGACAGTTTTCTATAGAAAAGTGTCTTCATTCGACAGTTTTCTATAGAAAAGTGTCTTCATTGGACAGTTTTCTATAGAAAAGTGTCTTCATTGGACAGTTTTCTATAGAAAAGTGTCTTCATTGGACAGTTTTCTATAGAAAAGTGTCTTCATTGGACAGTTTTCTATAGAAAAGTGTCTTCATTGGACAGTTTTCTATAGAAAAGTGTCTTCATTGGACAGTTTTCTATAGAAAAGTGTCTTCATTGGACAGTTTTCTATAGAAAAGTGTCTTCATTGGACAGTTTTCTATAGAAAAGTGTCTTCATTGGACAGTTTTCTATAGAAAAGTGTCTTCATTGGACAGTTTTCTATAGAAAAGTGTCTTCATTGGACAGTTTTCTATAGAAAAGTGTCTTCATTGGACAGTTTTCTATAGAAAAGTGTCTTCATTGGACAGCTTTCTATAGATAAGTGTCTTCATTGGACAGCTTTCTATAGATAAGTGTCTTCATTGGACAGCTTTCTATAGATAAGTGTCTTCATTGAACAGTTTTCTAATATTTCGGAACCATCAAAAAAAAATAATGATTTTTATTATGAGTTAATTCAACATTGAGCTCAAATTTAATGAATTAATTTAAAAATCTGTTGTTTTTTACAATAATTTTTTTAAGATTTGTATTTTTTACCAGTGTACCAATGACTTTCAATTTTTGTAAAGAATCAAGTTTTCTTTATTTACTCAATCAATATTTCATA
The DNA here is from genome assembly GCF_958450345.1 of Calliphora vicina. NCBI lineage: Eukaryota > Metazoa > Arthropoda > Insecta > Diptera > Calliphoridae > Calliphora > Calliphora vicina. Next base: position 14,551,192 of record NC_088783.1, on the reverse strand, counting down.
ATTTAAAATCTGTGTGTGAAAAATTGTTTTAAGACTTGTATGCAAAATTTATTTAAATAATAAATATTTCAAACAAACTGGTTGGTTTTTGCTGGCACGCTTCATAATAATGTTTCGTATCATGTTAAATATAAAATATGATAAATATGTGCCACAACTAGTATTTTAAAATAAGAGAACTGTACACCTTAAAAAAAGATTTTTGCAAAAAGCATATGATTTTAGAGAATGAATTTTTTGTTCAACACCGGTTGTATGTGAAATCCGAATATCCATATAGATATTTTGCAGGCGGTATTTGGAACATTGTTAACGTATTTGTCCTAGCTTAGAAGATTTAAAACAAAATTTGGTTGCTTCAAATGAAATTCTTCTTTATCAACTTGCTGCAACTGACAAGTTATATGTGTACAACCAAATCATTCGATTGTCAACAAATTCGGTTGGTACTATGAATCAGTTTTCTCTGAGTGGAGGCAGACAAACATCTCTAAATCGACTAAGCAGCCATATATAAGAATCTGAGAACTGTTTTATACTTAAAAACGATTAATTGTTTAAATAGCTTTAATGTTCTAACTAGCTTCTATTTTTAAACGGATAATTTTTATTTATTTTATTGTAAAAAAAAACCTGTGCTATTTGCTATCTGGATAGTTATTTTTTAAATCTTCTTATATTTTATAATACTAAGATTCTATTTATTAGTTATTTAAACAATAGTTCAACGATCACTTTAACTTTTATAATAATTTTCAAGTTTAATGACAAACTATATACAAAACTGACAAATTGCTTGAAAAAATAATATACATATTCACTTCAAATAGTTTTGACAGACAATTGTTTTACGGAGGTGCAAATTTGTTCATTTGCTAAATACAAAATAAATATTTATTTTTTTAAATACATACTTATGTATACAAAATTGTATATTGTATGTCAATAATAAAATAACTTGCTAAATTGTATGAAATATGTATGTATGTATTTAAACAAATCTTGACTTATTAATTAGTAACAGAGATTAGAAATAAGGGGTCCACTTATTATCACAATGTTATTATTACTGAGTGAGAGAAACTAAGCAGTAAAAGGAAATAACTAAAGGTTGTCCAATGAAGACATTTTTCTATAGAAAACTGTCGAATGAAGACACTTTTCTATAGAAAACTGTCCAATGAAGACACTTTTCTATAGAAAACTGTCCAATGAAGACACTTTTCTATAGAAAACTGTCGAATGAAGACACTTTTCTATAGAAAACTGTCGAATGAAGACACTTTTCTATAGAAAACTGTCGAATGAAGACACTTTTCTATAGAAAACTGTCGAATGAAGACACTTTTCTATAGGTAACTGTCGAATGAAGACACTTTTCTATAGAAAACTGTCGAATGAAGACACTTTTCTATAGAAAAGTGTCGAATGAAGACACTTTTCTATAGAAAAGTGTCGAATAAAGACACTTTTCTATAGAAAAGTGTCGAATAAAGACACTTTTCTATAGAAAAGTGTCGAATAAAGACATTTTTCTATAGAAAACTGTCCAATAAAGACACTTTTCTATAGAAAACTGTCCAATAAAGACACTTTTCTATAGAAAACTGTCCAATAAAGACACTTTTCTATAGAAAACTGTCCAATAAAGACACTTTTCTATAGAAAACTGTCCAATAAAGACACTTTTCTATAGAAAACTGTCCAATAAAGACACTTTTCTATAGAAAACTGTCCAATAAAGACACTTTTCTATAGAAAACTGTCCAATAAAGACACTTTTCTATAGAAAACTGTCCAATAAAGACACTTTTCTATAGAAAACTGTCCAATAAAGACACTTTTCTATAGAAAACTGTCCAATAAAGACACTTTTCTATAGAAAACTGTCTAAAGATGACACTTTTCTATAGTATTTCACAGTAGATCCTTACAAGATCAAACGAACTCAAGAACTAAAGGCTCGTCATCACTTTAAATCTATCTGACTATTTAATTCAAATTTTCTATTCTTTCCACAAGAAATAGCAATTCTAAACAATTGCACACTTTAATTATCACTTTAACAAAATTTTGGCAAACAACAGCGGTGACAATGAAAAACTATATAAATTATTTCCCTACATTTCGTGGCATTAATAGAAATCAATTTAAAGGATCTATGGCATTTCCATTTTTCTCTCTCTATTTTTTTTTATTTCGCAAAATTTGTCAGGTTTTATTTTTTATTTCATGTTGCCCAGTTTTGTTCATTATATGTGTGTAAGTGTGTATGGAATGTACCTACACGTAACCCTAGATGTGTACGAATTCATTAAATTGAAAAACAGACAAGTGAAATTGTAATTTAAACACGCGCCCACACCCCTGTGTTTAAAATGTACAATCACACAAACACGTTCACTTACAGCGACAATTCAAAAGAAGCGAAACATTTCATGGTTGTGCATTAAAAGGACACCGTTAGTGGCATTGCTGTTGTACTGGTGTGGCAGTTTCAGTTGCACTGTGAAAATATATGGCAAGTAATGTTATGGTAGTAAATAATATTCTTGTTGTCTTTGTGAAAGAACAAAAAAAAAATAAACTAAACGTAGACACCGAAGGACGCAGTACTAATGGTGGAAATATAAAAGTAGATAAAACGTTGAAGAAAAAATAAAACTAAACAGCACTGACAATATCTTTTTGTCAGTAGATAAAGAATAAGACGTTAAAATAGTCTTACGCAGCAGTAATCATTTTTTTCTTTTTGGCTGTTATTTCATTCTTTATTCTGTTTCTTAGAAGTTGTTTTTTTCTTTCTTAATTATTTCTTAGTTTGTGTTAAGGTTAAGTAGACTTTAAGAACATTTAAATATGCATTAGAATGTTTTTTTATGTATTTGAAATACTAGTTAGGTATCGTCAAAATCATATATTCGAAGGTGGTTTGTGTAGTAAAAAATATATGATTTTCCTATCACGGCATAAGATTAAGTGAGATATTATTGTATTCAAATTCGTCTTTACAGAAGCTTTTTGTAGGAAATTGTCTTCATTAGACAGTTTTCTATAGAAAACTATCTTCATTGGACAGCTTTTTATAGAAAAGTGTCTTCATTGGCCAGTTTTCTATTGAAAAGTGTCTTCATTGGACAGTTTTCTATAGCAAAGTGTCTTCATTGGACAGTTTTATATAGAAAAGTGTCTTCATTGGGCAGTTTTTTATAGAGAAATGTTTGCATTTATAACGTAAATTTTTTCCTTAAATGTTGCAGCAACATGTTGTTAAAAAATTATTTATACAAAATAAAATATGCTGAATAATTAAAAATATATTCACTGGTTAAATTTATTTGCAAAATTTTATTACTAAAATGTTGCAGCAACATATTGCTGAAACATTTTTGGTTTTTTGGAAATGGAGCTTTCAGAATAAAAATACGACATTTAATGGACTATTTGTAGGTAATACCTTTTTTCTGATACCTAAATGTTGCAGCAACATGTTTCTAAAGAACATTTTAATTCACCGTAAGGTCTAGTTACTTTAATCTTAAGAAGTTTTGAAATTAATTTCATTTAGAAAAAATTTATTTTTTTACCAACTAAATGTTGCTGCAACATGTTGCTGAAATTTAAGAAGCAATAGAACACATAATTCTATATAGTTTTTAATATATTTTTATTAATATTACGATTTTAAGAGTTTAAAAAATTGGTTGGATGTTGCTGCAACATGTTACTAACTTTTAAAAATGTTGCCAAGATATTTGTGTACCATTCCTTATCATTCTTTATATAAACAATAGTTGGAAGGTATTAAGTTTTTTTTATTGATCAAGAATATATCTTTCTGTGACTGTAGTGTTTTTCTGCAATCATTGTTTACCACATTTCGCATTTGCTTACATGTTTTACATTTTACTTTCTTGGCACAAGTAGAGATGCATGCATTCATTCATTCATTTATTACAAAGAAAATATAAAGTCAAACGATTAAAGTTACGTCAACGCTATTCACCCCCTTAAGTGACATGGTGAATGACTAGAATGAATGACTGAATGAACGAACGAGCGATAGAACGAACGAATAAAGCATTTTACTCGAGCAACAAACAAGTCGTAAGTGAAATGTGGGTGTTCGTGTGTTGGCTTTTGCATATGAGGAACATTAAGGTGATTCCAATTAATATAGAAGATAATATTTCCAAAAACTTGGTAATAAAATTTATTTTTTTATTAACTTATTTTCCAATAACTACTATATACATTACTTAGTAGTGGTTTGGTAATGTTTAGCTTGTAGACTGCTATAGAAGTACTAACTTATAAGTCAGCAGCACATGCATGTAATTCAGGTAATACAAATTATAACTTGTCTCATTTAGTTAAGAAAACTTTATTGATAAGTGTAGCTATGTAGCTATCTTTTCGTCAAAGTAGGGAGAACTTTTCTGAAGCAATCAAGCAGCCCATTTAAATTTACGGTTCATACTAATGCAGGTGCGTATCCAGATCAACCATTTTGGGGGAGTTAATTAAAATTTATTTTACATTTTTATTATTTTTCTTTTTTTTATATTAAAACGTTTCGGTTTTGTGTGGGGGTTTTTATATTTCCTTTTTTCACCTCCCTGAATTTGCACCAATATTAATGGATCTATATAGATTGATAACGGTTTCTATAAGTCTTTACGATCAATAAGTTATTAGGGTCATTACATGTAACTAATTATTTTGGTGACAACAAAGTAATGACTTATGTATATCCCTAATTCTAAACTGTTGTATCTAATGACTTCATCGTCTTAAAATAATGATTTAAATAGCAATTATTAGATGTGACGAAAGAGCTATTACATATAATTGCAGTTTAACCCATTACTAGGTAATGAATGTTTTTGTTGGAGTAGGTTTTCTTATATTTTGGTTCAAATCTAAAATGTTTGTAGGGAACAGCGACATATTTTCATACAAATTGAGCCATCCTAGTGCATTTACATGACTCCTACCGTATATCTCTGGATGTTTGTGTGTAAAGATATCAGTTGTTGCTGTTGTCGGTGGCAGAGTGGTTTTGTTGTTGATGTTCTTGAAATAAAAGAGGTGAAATAAAAGGAGGTGGTTGTTGAGTTTGTTCTAAGTTGTTTTTTCGCTTTCATTTTGTAAACCAGAACAAGAATGAATTTTAGTAGGTCGTTAATGCGTTTGTGAATGTGCTTAGAATTACTTAAATGTGTGTTTAACTAGATTTTTTACATAAATACATATGTATTTATAGGGTGATGCATTTAGAGGTATTTTTCATTTGCTTCTTTTCTGCGGCTGACTGTCATCTTGATACAGTATTGTTTGATGTCATGGAAAGGCTAACACTGCAACAACGTCTCCAAATTATTCAGCTATATTACGAAAATCATCGTTGTGTGAAAAATGAAGAGAAATCACTAGATAGTGTGATATCACTATCAGGATTTTTTCGTGCTGTCAGGTCATAAAACATTCCGATATACAATTTTAATTGTTTTATTTGAAATTAAGAAAACTCTAAATGAATCACCCTGTACATTCACTAGTGTAGTGATGTGGTTGCTATAAGAATGTTAGTCACTACGTGGGTTGTATTATATAAATTATCACTTAAAGGGTAAGCCTAATTCACATTTCCTAATTTACCGTGATGTTTGCAGTATAGACAACTATATTATCTACTCCACAATTAATTTACAAAAGGAGTCGGAATCAGCATCAGCTGTAGTCTTTTTTTTTTTAAGAAACATGAATTGCGAAACCTATTGAATTGTCTGCAAGAGCAACCAGATTTTTTGGCAATAATCGAACTGGAAAACCTTAGACTATTAGTTCAGCATACTATCATCTAGAGCATTGGTAGGTAAAAAGAGGCATTTAATTTGTGTGCTCTTTTGGATAAAGAATAAAATATCCACAACAACATCAAGAAACTGAATGAAATGTGTGTGCTTTTACGCTCTTTTGTTCACATTCGGGTTGTTTGACGAAAATCATCGTAACCTGAACAATGTGAACGCCTACCATGGATCTAGAGTATCTGGACCCGCAAACATTAAAAAGTATATTATTTCATTCATAGAAAAAAGTTTCAACATAAATATTATGATTTGATTTCATTGATTTCAATTCATAACATAATAATATTTATTACAAAATTCATTCCAATTATGAATTTCTTTTTTCTGTGTTATCATTGTTCTAAAAACAGTGTCACACCCACAATATGTTCATATTGATATTATGCTATTTAATATATTCTGTAATAAAAGCTCAATGTTTTGTAAGGAAGACTGCCTATCAGCCTGTTCGGGAAGTCATGCTGTTTGTCCACCATATGTAAGTTGGTTGGTTGGTTTGTCACCTAGAAATCATAAGACAGGTTTAAGTCATTTGAAGAATAAAACAATACAAATACATATTGTAATCCTCGTAAGCAACAGTTTTCTGTATATGAAATCTTTACAAATGTGTCATTTATTCTCACTTAGTTATTCAACATTATAATGTAAATAACAATGTTTTTTTAGCTTTGAAAATGTCGAATTATGTGCCAACAAAGCGTCAAATGCAAGAAGTTTTGCTTTAATTCATTCATTCATTCATTGAGGCAAAATACATTTTTTTTTGTAAATAAATTGGCTGGTCCGATCAGCATAAAATTAGACGTGTGCGTAACCAAGGAGTATTCGAGTTTAGGTTATTAAAATGGGCCCTACAAATGTTTCAGAGGGCTCAAAGTAGGGTACTTTCGACATGTAAAATATTTAAACACCTGCCATTTTGTTCCCATCCGATTTCAAAGATTTTTATATTTTGGAAAGCGCTCGGCTAGGTCTTGAAAAAACATGGTTTATCTCTTATAATTTCCGAGTTATTAGACAACTATATTACCAATAATATACAAAAGATTTCAGATCAATTTCAATTATGGATCCACAAATAAACGTTCTTCAATTTAAATATTTAAAATTAGTAGATTTTTGCTGCTTTTTGGGCGAAAAGGTGACTTAAATCTTTCTGTATTAAAAACAAAAAACTTTCTTTAATAACATATAACAATTTAAGGTTTTTCTGTAAGACATCTTGACGAAGAATACTCTGATACAAAAAACATGTCCTATTTTATTAATATGACGACCGTACGCCCTTCGGAATTCGACCTATTTTTTATCATAATATAAATTTTGGGCCACATTTCTAAAATCCCAGAACATGCTTTAGAAACTTTGATGTTTTCCCTATTTATCACCAAAGTATTTTCCCAGCCCAAAGGAAAAATGGACTCTATGAACAAAATTGCCAAAAAATTTTGAGATTTTCGCTTAAATTTTTAGGAATTGCGGAATTCTCCCTCAGGATTAAATTTCAAGTCAATATCTCAATTAGATTCAAAAATATGTCACTTTAAAACACAGCCCTTCAAAAATATTGCCCATCTAATTGTCGAAGGTACTCAACTTTCAGCCGTTTAGAAATGTCTGATTTATTTCCAAAACATTTCGATTCTGCCTCACTGTGCATCGGTTTCAACATCCGATAGATGGTTTGAGTGGTTCAGAAGTTGTGATTTTGACACGGAAGACAAATACCGCCTAGGCCAGTGAAAAAGGTTAGAAGACCAAGAATTGGAGGGATTACTCCATGAAGATTGTTCTCAAACTCAACAAGAGTTTGCAAAATCATTGGGAGCTATAGAAGCAACAATTTCAAAATATATGCGAACAGCTGAATTCATCCAAAAGCAGAGAAATTGGGTAACATACGATCTTGAATAACGATTTTGCATGTCCCAAATGCTGCTAGAACGCTATAAAAGAAAATTATTTTTTCACCGAATCATTACTAGCGATAAAAAAGTGGATTTTTTGGATCCACTCATTTGTGAAGAACTTCATTTTGAACTTGTAATAATCATAGCCTGCAATTGGCTTAGCTAACCATTTGCAGTTTACCCTCGTGTAAAATCATTATGTAGACTACAGTAACACACTACATCGCTACAAATGTTCAAGAATTTAAGTTAATAGTTTATTCTCTTTTTTATATTGTTGTATTATTTATTTTCTTCTTTGCAATAAACAAATCAAAATCATAAAGCTAAATTAAAATCCTACAAAGAGAAATGTTCTAAAAAATAAAAATCTAAACTAAAACATCAAATAAGCAAACAATCAGCAAACCCAACCAACAACCAGCCCCAACTCATCAAGGGACTCCCACCAACCAACCAACCAACCAACCAAACCAACTGACAAACCGACTGACTTACTGAAAGCAGCCACAGCAGTAGAATAGCAAAAGACATTTATTCTAAAATGAGAGACAATCAGGCAGCTGGCATCAGGCATCGGGCAACAGCAACAACAAGCTGTAGCTGTAACATCTTTAAAGTGCTGACAAGTGCATTTCATAAAGATAATAATTCAAAAGATTTACAATTTAGTTGTATAAAGACAACAAATGACAAAGTAGAGCATCACATCAACCGAGAAAGAGAGAGAGAGACATACATACAAACAAACTAAATGCATATGTAAGAAAGTAAAGTTGGAATTGTCCGACCAATTGATATACTACCCATACATCAGTTATATATACACAGAGAAAACAAATTCGGTTGCTATCACGAATATGTTTTCTCTGTGTATACAATGTATGCTTAGTGACTTGAGACAAATTTTTTATGAATTGTTTCGGAATAAAATTTTGTTAGTCAGATATTTATATAGAAATTATCAATATCTCGAACCTATTTGTATATGGTAGCTAGTAAAATATAGAGCGTATTATAATCAATATTTTTATAAGTTGTTTCCACGTCTTTCTATTGTGAGTGTTATTTTAAAAGTTCAAGTTGCCCCCATTTTTTTTTAGTTGTAACAAACTTCAGCTCAAACACATAACATCATACTTACCTATACTGGTGTTAAGTATAAAAAAGGTACTGAATCACTACTGCTGAAATCAGCATCCTTCTAAACAACATTTGATTCATCACCGGCAACAATAAAAACATGCAGCAGCACACTGTTTTCTACAATGTTGCAAATAGTTGTTGCATTTGTTTGTCCAAACGAAAGTTACTTCATCTCATTGGCGGTTTTCTTTTATCTAGCAAACTATAAAATTTAAAACAAAAAAATAAAAAAAGATTATCATTAGAATTGGTCTAAAGAAATTTGGAAACTGTTCTACTTTTGCCACAAAGTAAAAATAATGAACAATGATTTCTAAATTATATTTAGAAATAAGGAAACGGCAAGAGATTAAATCAAAAAAGAAAGACCAATGCAGTTGTACTTTTGTATTATTGTTAGGATTAGAATTTTTATTAAGGTATTACCAGAAAACTGAGGAGTTGTGCTAACAATAAGATACGTGATTGGTATATTATGAAGTCCATAAGACATCACAAGCATATATCTAAGTTTTAGTTTTTAATTCCGAAAAACTTTTTTCCATCCCAAATATTATATTAAAAAATATTTTTTAACGAAATTTTAACAAATATTTTCGATTCTAGTAATTGCTATAATGAAGTGGCCACTTAACATCGGTACGGATTAAAACGATCATAACACAGGGCAACAAAATCAAAAAAAATGTGGAGGCTTTTTAAACCACTACACAATTCTGATGTATTGTGGTTCCAGTAGTACAAAAATGGTAAAAATTTTTAATTCTATGGATAGATTTTTTTTTTCTAAAATTGTGAATTTTGTTAGAAGTTTCTCCACATAATTTATGATAACTCAAAAAGTGTTAGACCGATATTATTAAAATAAACTTAGAAAAGTTAAAATTTACATAGCCTTTAATCTGTTAATATATTGCATTTTAATCGACTCAGTAACTCAGTAGTTATAATACCAAATTGAAGCAAAAAATGTATTTTTTGCGTGAAAATAGCTAATTTTTGTGTTTTAAAAAACTCATAAAATATCGAAAACGACAGAACATGTTCAGGTTTATTACTTTGTCGCAAAGCTGCATATAATAGCAACAAAATGAGATATCGATCATACAAGGCGATTGATTCTATTCCACTTTATTCACAATTAAGTGAATTCGCTAATTTTCACAAAATTTAACTATTTTTTTGATACACATAAAATTGAGTATTTAATGTTCTTCTTTCGATTGACTGAATATTGAAAACATTTTCGCCATGCTGTGTACAATTTATCACTTATATATTGCGTTTCAATCGGCTCAGTAGTTTCGGAGTTATAATAAGAAATTCAAGCAAAAAAATATTTTTTTTAGGTGAAAATATGTTTTTGTTTTAAAAAATTCATGAAAAATCGAAAGCGGCAGAAATTGTTTAGGTTTATTGCTTTATTGCAAAGCCACATGTAATAGGAACAAAATGAGATATCGATCATAAAAATCGATGGATTATTTTCGAATTTATTCACAACTAGTTGATCGCCCCGGCCCGGTAGCATTTACTAATGTTAGTTCTTCAAGTTTCTCCAACCACGCACCAGCCTGTTCTTATTTATTTGCAAATAAAATATCTAAATGTTGACTGGACTCACAAAAAAAAGAATTTCCGAGTTTTACCCGGAATTTTTGTTTTTTTTTCTTTACAAACCATCTCCTGAAAATTTCTAATCGAATAAAAAAAAATCAGCCAAATCGCTCCAGCCGTTCTCACGTGATGACATTACATACATGGACCATTTCATTTTAATATATATAGATTATGTTATTGGACATTATAGTGTAAACAACAAAGTTTCTTTTGCTTCAAAAATATCGATTTTAATGTTTAGAAGTGGTATTTTTCACACGGAAGTTAAGGATCGCCCAGGCCAGCCAAAAAAGTTTGAAGACATAGAATTTGAGGCATTATTCCGAGAAGATCATTGTAAAACACAACAAAAGCTTCAAAATCATTGGGAGCTACTCAAACAAAAATTTCAAAATGTTTTCAGCCTGCATCATTCATCCAAAGCAAGGTAATTGGTACCAAACGAATTGAAGCTGATAGACCTTGAAATACGATTTTGTATATTTGCAGCGTTTCTGCTTTGAAGTTATAAATAAAAATCAATTTTGCACCGTATCATTACTTGCGGTGAAAAATGGATCCCTTACAATAAGTCGAAGCGTAAGAGATCGTATGTGAAGCCCGAACAACTAGCCGAATCGACACAAAAGCCTAATAACCATGGCGCACAGATAATGCTTTGTATTTGGTGTGACGACAGTTGATACATATTATGAGCTACTGAATTCTGACCAGACCATTACACGGAACCTGTATCGAATGCAACTGATTCATTTGAAGCGTTCATTTGCCGAAAAAGTCCCTGAATATGGGGCCAGACATGAAACCGTAATATTCCATCAGGACAATTCTAGGCTACATGGTAAGTTTGGCCTCACCCACCTTATAGTACAGGCCTTCCCCGACTACTATTTGTTTCGATTGATGTAGAACGCTGTCCATGGCATACGCTTCAGAACAGAGTATCCGAAATTGTCTTGATTCGTCGCAAAATATGTTCAGTTCTTTTGGCTCGGAATCCATATTTTGCCAGAAAGAAAAGGTCATAACCAGTGGTACGCAAAAAGAGGCATTTAATTTGTGTGCTCTTTTGGGTAAAAAATAAAATATCCACAACAACATCAAGAAACTGAATGAATTGTGTGTATTTTTAAGCTCTATTACGCTCTTTTGTTCACATTCGGGTTGTTTGACGAAAATCATCGTAACCTCAACAATATGAACGCCTACCATGGGTCATAACTAATAATGGCCAATACTTTGAATAAATTTATATTATACAAGTGTTTCAAAATAAAAGCTAAAAATATTAACAAATTCCGCATTTTTAAGTCACCCAATATATTACAAAATAGCCCAAGAAATGTTTTTTTTTTACAAATAATTTGTTCAAAATTTTTTATCAAAAAAAATCGATAATTTCAAATTAGCCTCCAATTTTTAGTTTTTCTTTGGCTCTTATTAGAATCCAAAAAATTTTGAAAATATAAAATTTGGGATTTGAAATTTGCATGAAGTTTTTAAACATCTATGACAGTCAAAGGCATTTTTAAAATAATAATGCGTCGGAAAACCGTCGAAGACCATCACTAATCTATAAAATAAAGAAAATATTGTTAATTATGTTTTTTTTTCAAAAATAAATTTTATAAATATTAGTTATTTTTCAAATAAATTGTGCCATATTTAATCAAGTTTTCAGCAATTGGTTTTTAGATGACGGATGTTGTGCAATGTATTTTATTTACTTTAATTTAATAGAGGCGTATGAGCAATATGTAAAGAAATTTGTTACTCATACTCCATATTCCAACTATAACATAAGGCAATTAAATTGACAAAATTTTAAAGGCTGGAAAAACAACAACACAATTTTGATGTATTGTGTTTCCAGTAGTACAAATATGGTCCAAATTTTAAATTCTATGAAGAGGTTTTTTTTAAAAAAAGAATTTGTATGTAAAATTATAAATTTTGTTAGATGTTTCTCCACATAATTAATCAAAAAAGGTTATTTCCAATATATTTAAATTAAACTTAGAAAAATTTAAATTTACATAAGTTTTAATCTGTTTATATATTACGTTTAAATCGGCTCAGTAGTTTCGTAGTTATAATAACAAATTGAAGCAACAAATATATTTTTTATGTGAAAATAGAAAATTTTATTTTTGTTTTAAAAAACTCATGAAATATCGAAAACGGCTAAAATTAGATTTATTGCTTTATCGTGAAGCCACTTGTAATAGGAATAAAATGAGATATAGATAATAAAAATATATTGATTATTTTCCAATTTATTCACAATTAAGTGATTTCGCTCATTTTTACAAAATTTTAGTTTTTTGTTTAATATACATAAAATTGAGTAGTAAATGTTCTTCTGGAGATTAATTGAATTTTGAAAAAATTTTCCTCATGCTAACATTCATACTAACAATCGTGTTTTTTTTGGCAAAACCCTATCTACAATACTGATTCTATTCTTCGGAAAAACATTTGAATTGGATGGATTTAAATGTGTTAAACAGTAAAAAATTTATATTTTATTATTTAAATGTATTATAAGAAGTAAAATAAGAAAATAAACAAGTAAGAAAGTATGGGGTCAAGCCCGACCATAATACCCTACACTAAGTAAAAGAGCAAAAACATTTTTCATTTAAAATTTCAATAATGTATATTTTTGAGTGATTTTCAGAAGTGGGCCTTATATGGGGGTTATGACCAATTATGGACCGATCTCCATGAAATTAGGTCGTGTGATTTATGTCTATATGGAAGTTTACTATGTTGAATTTTGTATACCAAAATTTTTAAGCGATTTATGCACGTTAAAGTGATTTCCGGAAGCGGGACTATATGGGAGCTATGACTAATTATGGACCGATCGTAACAACATTTGGTGACATGAATTTTGTATATATATAACTTATTTGGAGCGCAATTTGTGGAGAGACATTTATAAATTAAACATTTATGACCGATAAAGTCCAATTTCGCAAGGACATTTGTATGGGGGCTAGGTGAAATAATGAACCGATTTCAACCAGTTTCAATAGGCTTGGTCCTTGGGCCGAAAAAATAATATGTACCAAATTTGATCGAAATATCTTCAAAATTGTGACCTGTACTCTGCGCAAAAGGTTTACATGGACAGCCAGCCAGCCGACGGACATCGTTTAATCAACTCAGAAAGTGATTCTAAGTCGATCGGTATACTTTAAGGTGGGTGTTGGACTAATATTTTTGGGCGTTACAAACATCTGCACAAACGCATAATACCCTCCCCACTATGGTGGTGTAGGGTATAATAAATAACACTGTCCAATAAATTGAGACTTTTTGATTCGAACAGTATAGCGATCCTATAATTCTGAAAGGGCATGTTGAGTAGATTATTTTTGTAGAATAAACTTATAGTCTAGCTGGTCTGATTTTTGTTTTACAGTGGATAAAATTTTTAATTTTTTGATCGACAGGAGCATTATACCAACTAAAAAAATTGTTGTAAGTTAATATCTGAGAGAATTCTTATTGTCAGAGTTATATTGTGGAATTTTATGGGGTCATTTTTGTGGAAGATCTTAACCCTATAGCTCCTCTCTTTAGGGGTTAATTTAACCTTTTTTTTCGAGAAAATCTAAAAAAGTTCTTCAAAAAGAACATTTAAGGATTAAAATATTCTACGAAAATTTTTGCTGAAAATTTCAGTGGGGGTCACCAAAGATTCCAAAGTTATAAATAAAGCTCTTTATACTTAACTAGCAAAATTACATGCCACCTTAGGTCTCCCATTCTTTTAAAAATCACCAAAATTCTATTTATGATCCGAAGGAGTGGATATTTAAAATAGAAATAGTCCTAGAGAAGATCATACACATACACATATAGGTTATCACATTTATGTCAAGAGTTATTTAGGTTTATTTATTTATATTTTTTTCGATCTTTTTTATTTTAAAATATCATCTATATTTGCGATAAAATTTCAAATACTATAAAAACAACTTGCTAACAGTTATGTCTTCCCTACAAAATGTTACAGACATTCACAGTTGGAACATGTAAAAATGGCCCTTTCAGAATTATAAGGTTCCAAAAATGCTGTTGGGCGGACAGTGTAATTATTATAAACTACTAACACTGAAATTTTCTTTTATTCGTGTTTCTACTATTGTTGAATAATGAAGTGTTACTCTGAATGCTCCAGCAAAAATCAGCCATCATGTTTGTATCTCAGACCGATACCAGGTTCCTCCATTGTCCGCATATCTTGGAGGAATGGTTTGCCCTGTTCCTCACTCAAGTCTCCTAGATTTTCAGGAAAACTATCTAAGTGACTGTACTGAAAGTGTACTTTGATGCTCATGTTGTATCCAAGATTCAGGAAGTGAGCTAACATCTCTTCAACGTGCGAAACGTAATCCTGATCCTTGTTATTTCCTAAGGAATTTTGAATAACCCAAACAAACAAATCCCATGCATTCTTCTCAATTTTTGACATTGAACTGACAAAATCAGTAACAAACTAACACCAATTTGCGAATTTTTGTTCTGCCTTCTGCTATTCCATACTCAGATTGGGAAATTTCCTTGAGATATACTGGAAACATTTATTACACAGAGAAAACAGATTCGTGATAGCAACCGAATTTGTTTCTAATCGAATGATTCTATCTTAGTGACCGAATTTTACAGTTGTGGCTACAATATTTTGGAATAGGTAACCAAAGTTTGATTGCCTCAAATGAAATTCTTCTTTATCAACTGACTTTCTGTTGTTATAACTGAAAAATTCTATGTGTGCAACCGAATCATTCGATTGGCAACAAGTTCGGTTGCTATCACGAATCTGTTTTCTCTGTCTTTGTTAAGTGCTTTAACATATTGTATCATCAGACCAAGTTTAATGTAAAGAGGGGGTAATATGGTGCGATCTCAGGGTACTAGAGCCACATTTATAACATTTGGCATACCTGGAACCAATGTTGCCCTAGAAGGTCATTGTTTTCTCTTCCAATGTTAATCTTAAATTTCAGATATTGCTATTTAAATTCTGATTTAAATTTTTTGCAATATTTTTGAAAAGAGAAATAAATTGAACATTTAAACTTTCAGTTAATTAATTATACTAGAAAATAAAAAAATGTTTTTATTTTAAAGCAATTTTAATAAAAGCTATAATTTAGTTTAGTACTTCTCACAACTGATTTAATAATTTTTATTTACTTTTTTTTTGGGCATATAATTGCATATGTTCTGCTTAATATTTGTGTAAACTGAAGTAAAGTACACCTTCCTTTAGTTTAAGTGCAAATACAAATTTTGCCTTTTGAATAAATAATTCCTAGAACAAACAAAACTATTTTAATTTCTTCTAATTGAAAGTTAATATTTTAAATCTTGTTTAAAGATTTGCTTTTTTTACTTAAGGTTTTATTTTCTTTCAGTAATTTAGCGTAAATTTCATGAATTTAATTAAAGTTTCGCCTTTATTTTTTCCTTACATACAGCATTGTCTTCATCATCATCGCCAACGCCACCACCACCATCCAAAAACCACTGGCACACAGAGGAATTGAACTCATTGTTTGGCCTAAGACCTTTAGGAATTGAATGAAAGTTGAAGTATGAGATTTTTGCAGCCAATACTCAGAATAACACAAATAGAATTCAGCTAAAAATTCAGTTCTTTGGAACTCTGCTGTGGTGGATTTATGAATTCGCCGCAAATTCAAACCGTGTACTAAAAATCTGTTTCAGATAAATTGGCTTATACTCAGAGTAATATATTCAGCAGGAGTGCTGCAAGAAATGCTCTCAAGTAAACAAAAACTCAGGCATGCGCTTGAGTCAGGAGTTGTTATTGCAGAAAATAGATAATTTATACTCTTAGGGGGGTTTTTATCTCAACCCCATGCTCTGTTTCTGTTTGAATATTTATCTCTTGATACAGGCAGAGTTAATCTGTAAATACTTTATGCTCTTTTTGCATTCCGGTTTAAGTTTACAACTCTTTAAATATTAGTTACAACTTTCTAAATTCACCTTTATTTATGCTCTGCTTTTTTGTCTACCTACTGCCTGCTGCTGCTGCTGGGTTATGTCAAGTATTTTTTCATTAGATATAGATGCCTTGAAAACTTAAACAGACCGACGACCCCCATCGTGTCATCATCATCTACATCCTCATCATTATTATCATCTTTATGAGCTGGTTAATCATAACATACGTAGCATTTCACTTTTGCTATGGGTAAAATGTAACTTGTACAACATGACTTGACTAGGATTTCACACACAACAACAAGAACAGCAACTACAACTTTATTTGCATTTAAATGTAAACGACCGCTTGTCAAAGGATCAAAACATCCATCCTCCTTTCTATACTCTGCTTAACTCAGCTCAACTCATGGGCTCTGTAGGTATTTCTGGGCATGTGTATGGCAGCGTGTGTGACTTGATGTATTTGATTTTGCTTCGTTTAGTGCCTTCCGTTCCTTAGCCGCCTTCAACAGATTCCACCATAGAATGCATGCAATGTTCGTAATAAACAAATAATTAAGGTGCTCAAAAGGAATTTTTATAATGTGAAATAAGAAGCAAAACCAGCTTCGAGAAAAAAGTGGCTAAAGAAATGCTATACATACTTTTTACTGCAAGGTATGAAAAGGAATACGAAATACTTAGCTAAAAAAAAGAATGCTATTTAAATACATATTATTGCAGCAACAAGAACAAAAGAAACGTTTACACCAAGAACAAAAAAGAAAAACTTTAAACATGGGAGAGTTTGTTTATTGCATTTACTTAGACCAACAGGACATGGTCAAATTGTGAAACTGCAATTTATCATAATAATGGATTTCAATTAAAAGTATATACATATTTGATTTGGTTTCCCAGGAAAGAGACAAACTACTAATTTTATATCTACTATACTTTTATTACTTTATGCAACAGCATAAATATACACATTTTTATAGACTCAGAGTGATTTTCTGGTAGAAGTTTATCAAATTAGTTCATCTTGAAAATCTTGAGTATAGCTGTTTTTTCCATAAAAAATCTTGAATGGTTGTGTTTTCTATAGAAAAATCTTCTTTATGACAGTATTGTCTATAGGAATCTTCAATATAACAGTATTTTCTGTAGCTAAGCTTAATTATAACAGTATTATTTATAGAAAATCTTCAGTATTACAAAGTTTTCTATAGAAAATCTTCTATATAACATTATCTTCTGCAGATATCTGTAGTATAATAGCAGTTCTTGTAATAGTTGTTTCGATAGAAAATCGTCTCTGCAACAGTATTTCTTATAGAAAATATAATCTCACAAAGAATTTTTTAAAAATGTTGGAATATCTTTACTTATTTGTTAAAATCTGACTTCAAAAATTACAAAAATTATTTTCTAAATCGATGTAGACGTGTACCCTACTTCAGGCAATGGGCGAATATAGTGTATTTAAGAAAAATCAAAGTTTATCTCTTAAAAAAATTTCACATCTAGTTTTTAAATTTTTCTACAAATTATATTTTTAAGATTTTGTAAAAATAGTCAATTCTTCAGTAGGATTTTTATGCCTACCATCAAAAGGCTAGAGTAACTTCGGGTATTGTGGACTATGCGTCTAATGTGGACCAGTGTCTTTTTTCAGAAACTATTGAAGGTATGATAAAACTGATTTGTCGTACATTTTACAATTTGTTTGAAACGACAATTGCACATTTGCTTTCATGAGTTATTGATATGTTGACTTTTTATTCTTGTATTGAAATTAATGCGCCTGCTCAACATTTTTTTCGGCTCAAGTAAGAAACAAAATTTGGTACAGTTACTTGGTAGAATTTAATGTTTGGTTGTTTTATATAGTTAAAGTGGACACGTAGTTTTGCATATATTTGGTAAGAATTTAAGCACATTTAGATTATTAGGTAAAAATAACTTTTTACCACTGTAACCCAAGTTCGTGTAATGTGGACCACTTAAATTACTTGATTATGTACTACTGTTCCATATTACCCGACAATAACTATGTACTTTGTAAGCTATCTATCTAAGCCAAGAACGCGACTTTTTAGTTTGTATTAATAAAAATATATTGAAATTAAATTTTTTAATCATTCATGATTAGCTGGTTCATGAATTTTATGTATTAAATACTAGTCCACATTACCCTCATATAGTGGTCCATATTACCCTCCAATTTTTTTAATGCTGAGTTTTGGGTTCCTTACAATATTTTCACATAAATTTTTTATCCTTTAACGGAAAAAATATTCAACTGCAAAAACCATTAGAGAATACATTAGCTAATTTATTGCTTCACAACTCTTTTAATATCCATATATATTGTGGCCAAAATTTAGAAAAAACAAAATGGTAGTCCACATTACCCGAAGTTACTCTATATCGATTTTGTCATTTCAACCAAAAAATATATATATCGGTCCGTCTCACAATCCGTCTCATAGAAGCAGTAGTTTTAAAATATTACATTTTTTTATTGATGAGTTATTATAAGCACATAAAAACACAGCATTTTAGAAAAAAGGCAAAAAAAAAAAATTGTTAACCCTTTAAGTGCATTATTGTTTTTTTTTTGGAAAAAATTACCTTTATTCACATTTTATGCAATAATTTTAAAATGGAAAGCGATAAGTTAATGAATAAAATTGGAAATTAAAGCATACTTAATGTGCTATTAAAAAATTCAATATTAGAAACGAACCGGATGATATACGTCTGAAACAATAAAGTAAGTAGAGAAAACTGCGTATTCAGTTTTTCATTTCGTGATCCTGTTTCCTTTTAAAAAGACTCCAAGGAGTACATTTTTAAAAAAATGTTTTAAAATACTTCTGATCATCCCACTATGTCAAATTTGGTGTCAAATGATCAAGAAGAGTTGTAAAATATTTCGCATTATTTTTATTTTATCCTGTAATTATCAAAATATGTCAAAAATGTCCTTTTTATCCTTGAATATCCTTTTAGATTTCCAATAATTTTTTTTTTTTAAAATAGTGAGTTAAAGATCCAAATATGCCAAAATTTCATCCTTCTATCTTAACTACTTAAGTGTTAAAAAATATTTTAAATTTGAATTATTTGATTTCTTATTTTAATATTTCATTCGAAAAAAATATAACAAAATCCGTTGTGAAAAGCAACGAAGAAAACTTTTTAATAAACAAGTAAAATGGTATAGTCGGGCAAGCCAGACCTTATGATACCCTACACCGGGTATATGATTATAAAGAGTTTTCTTTTGATATGAAACTTATTTGTGTTGAATCTTATTTGAATACACACATTTTCGGTAGTGGACCTTATATGGGAGCTATGACTAATTATGGACCAATCGTCACAAAGTTTGGTGGGATGAATTGCGAATTTATGAAACATATTTGTGTTGAATTTTGTTTGGATACTGACATATTTCAGAGATTTATGTATATTAATGACATTTTCGAGAATGTTGTTTATATGAGAGCTATGGGATATTGTTGACCGATCGTCACGAAGAGTTACGGCTTACATAAAACTTAATTGTGCTGAATTTGGTTTGAATATGTTTATAATTAAGATATTTATGTGAGCTTAACTATTTTCAAATAGTCCAATTGTATGGGGGCTAGGTTAAATAATGGACTGATTCTAACCAAATTCAATAGCCTTTGTCCTTGGTTCAATATAAAGGTCTGTGCCAAAATTTGTCGAATTATCTTTAAACCTGCGACCTGTAGTTTGATTACAAAGTTTACATGGATGGATGGACAGACGTGGGTGGTGGGTGTTGGTAAAATATTTTTGTATGTTGCAAACAACAGCCCTAACCCATTATACCCACTATGGTGGTGTAGTTTATAAACATGCACTTTTCTTAATAAAACTTTTTTGTATAATAATAAATTTTGTTTTTATATTTTAATTTGACCTTTATATATATACAGGATGAAATTTTGACATTTAGTATAGAATATTTGAGTCTTTAACGCACTATTTTTCTAAAAGGTATTTATTGGCAATCTTAAAGAATATTAAAGGATAAAGATTTTAAAGGACATTTTTGACATCTTTTGATCCTTACAGGATAAAATAAAGATAATACAAAATATTCTACATATCTGCTTGTTCTTTTGACATACAATTTGTCATTGTTGGAATAGCAGGAGTGTTTTTAAATATTTTTTGAAAAATGTACTTCTTTGAAACTTTGAAGTCCTTAAAAAAAACGCAGGATCACGAAATGAAAAACTGAAAACACAGTTTTTCTCCATTAAATTTAAAGGTGTTATATGTATATATATAGTATAAATTTAATTTTAATTTTTGTTTTTCCAAAATTTTATAAATGTAAAATTTTTTTCATAAAAGTCACATTAGAGAATATTATAAATTTTTGTAATGAATAATCATAAAAACACAGCTTTAAAAAAATGGGAAAAAAAATTTTTTTTCGACTATTAGGCGTTTTTTGGTTTTCGGAAAAAATATAATTTTCACTTTAACTTTGAAATCAAAATAAATTTAAAGAATAAGTTAATATGTAATACGTATTCCTATTAGTATAAATTTGTATCCAGTTTTTCTTTCACTAAATTCAGTAAATGTAAAAATTAATCTGAAAAAATAAAAAAATTTAAAAATTTTTGGGGAATCTTTGGTTTCGTTTTACCTTCTTAATAAAAAATATATTAAGATATTTGTATTATTCTGCATTCTCAAGTTCACCAGAAATATAATCATTATCATCATCATCATTATTATAATCTTCTTCATCATTATCATCATCACTATTTTTATCGTTGTTATCATTTACTGGTCTAGTTAAATAAATTACAATCAGAGTTTTTACACAAAAATGATAATAAATAAAAGGGCCGGGCATTGTCTGGACTTTTTTTTTAAATATAAGCTGATATCCTATACTATTCTAAATTCCATAAAACTAATTTCAACTATTACTAACTTAATCCTTGTGGCCCATTAAATGCGGAAATTATCCCAATTTTGGACCTTTTTTAAAAAAATATTAAAAATATTTACACATATTTTTTATAAAAAAAGAATTTACTATACTTTAATACCTGATGTTGAAAGTTTCATTAGTCCCGGTCCACACTGTGAAACATTTGCTGCAAAACATTTTTAAATTCTCTTTTGAAACTGCATTCGTGTCCACACAGTGAAGTTTTTGCTTTTCAGTTTTTGACATTCAGGATGACATACTCAACAAGAACTTCATGTACATGAAACAAAGTTCCCTTTTTCATTCCTCTTTCCCTTTTCATCAACAAACTCAAATGTTTTGCAGCAAATGTTTCACAGTGTGGACCGGGACTTATGAAACATTTACTTTTAATAGATTTAATATTATTAAAAGTAAATGATTATTTTTTAAAAAACAGCATTAATTTGCTAACTTTGACCGCTCATTGAAAAGAAAGTAAACAGCTAGTGATGTAAAATTTTATCTACTTTTAAACTATACCAAAATTAATTATAACAACTTTATTTCTAAATTTCAATTAATCGCCACTTTTATACCATTTGAACCCAACGTGCGTCTGTATGCCCATACGAAGGGACATAGCTGTTTATAATACTATCTGTATGTTTGGTAAAATGGGCAATATCGGTCCATGATTTCATCTAGGACAAATTCAAATGTCCCCCGGAATATTGTTTTGAGCAGTCATAATTACTCTGAAATTAAACTGTAAGGTAAGGTATGAATCGTACAAGCTTTGACCCTAGTCCCCATACTGGTTCCCCATCAAAAAATTATTTAAACATTCATAATTGTCTTATAATAACACTGTGCTAGGTGAAAAAACTGTCAAGCGGGGTACCCGACGGGTTAACCTAATTCGAGTACGCTGAATCCAGTTATTCTAATCGTTTTTTAGGTTAGCTCTTGTTTTCGAGATATACCGTTATTTCGAATATGGTGGATGTTGCACTCCCGTAACTCAAAAATTGTTTAGGTTATTGAATAAACTAAAAAAGGACATTCCGCAATAAAATTTCCTTTATGTAAGGCTCAAATTTTTTTTTAATCTGCGCAGTCGTTTTAAAAATAGCTTCTTTTTGGCAAAAAAAAGAATAATTTTTAAACACAATTTCGAAATTTTAGTTTTTTAAAATGGCATAAAAAATGCAGCTACGCTAAGCGTATAGAAAACAAGATATACATATTATATATCAACTTGTAGGAAATTCTTCCCTCTTTTCAAAAATATATACAATTCGTAAGAATTAAAAAAACTATAGAAGACTTTTTGCAAAAATATGGGAAAAAAAGTTAAACTGTTATTAGTGTATATTTTATGTTTTTCTTATAAAATCAAAAGTTGCTTGACAGAAAAAAAGTGTCAATTTCAGGGCCCACTTTCAGAATCTTTGGAGGCACATAAAAAAAAAATGGGTTACCAAAATCGTCAAACTGAGTATAGGGTTTTACTACCCTTTGGTAATACAATCGAATCTATGCTGTTTAGACCGTATATTTTTCCAAAAGTCTTAATTTGTTGCACAGTGTCATAAGACAATTGTCATTTTCTGTCATATTTTCTTAAACGCAAGCAACTGGTTTTCATACACAAATAAAAATCAACATAATTTACATTTATTTAAATTATATTTTAATAATTAAAAAAAAAAATAATTAAGTAAAATGCTGCCCCAGCCCTGAGTTGAACTCGGATCTCATGTTAAAGTTTATATTTGACTTGATGAAGACGGCAACAAAATAATGAATTTCTTAATGCTTTATTCTGTAGTTACATTTAAAATTGTAACCCCCATTAACACGAAGCCTGGTTAGGTGTTAACTAATAGTTATAAGGTCGGTTAAAATTATTTTTATATGAAAACTGTCAGTTTAACTATTAGTTAACATATAACCGGACTTCGTGTTATTGGGATTAAGTGAAGTTTTTGCTGAAAATTAAGAAAAAAAAAATCATTCCAATTTACATGCTTTGTTTTTGTGCCAAACTTTGTTCAACCCATTTTACTATTCCCCATTTAATGACCGAATACTGTAAGGCACATTGTAATGTGAGATTAACTTTAATCAAGGAAATTGTTCAGTTTAACTTTTTTCCTTTTGTTTCTTGGTTTTATTTTTTTCTGTTTTGTTTATTTCATATTCATAAAAAGAAATCTTTTGTAGTTTTTTGAAGTTCAACATGTAAAAATGTTGTTGTGTGTTTTTTTTGTGTTCATTCTTTACTTTTGTTGTTCGCTTAGAAATGTCATCATGTAACTTTGCTGGAAATGTTTTTTGGCATGAAGTCTAGTAATACATATTAGTACAAGTAGTTTTGTTTGCATGTACTAAGTTTTAGACCGTAAAAAAAGCACACATAAGAACCTACATTTATATATGAGGATATAATATTGTAATATAATGTCAAATTTTCAACAACATCCAAAGTAATAATAGCAGGCTTAATATTAATAATAATGGCTACGAAAGGGTTAAAAAACCCAAGTAATTTGTGTTAGTAAGTAAAATGTAGGCAATATACATTATTAAGAGTTATGCGAAATAAATTTAATGGAGTGTTTTCCAGTAATTTGATTTAAATGAAGAAGTGTTGGTAGTTTTAAAATAAAATGTAGTAAGAGCAAAAATCTAGAACCGGGATTAAAATTTAAAACCTTTTATGATTTGAAATTAGTTGCACGCTATTAAACTATAGCGTGTTATAACTTGCAACATCTTAAGGGATACTGTCAGCAAAGCAATTTAATATTGAAGTACTATTACAATGACATCACATACATATGTTTTTAAAAATTTAATCCTGTAATATACTTGAGATTTTTCAATAAATTATTCGAAACAAATAAAGGGTATTCCAATAGGGACATCCGAACTTTGGCAGTTGATAGAGGACATATTGTTAAAGCTATATCTTTCGAAAAGCTGTCACATACCCAACTTATCATTCAAAATAAAAACCACTGAGCCATGTGTGATGCCCGTAGCTTTCACAATCTCTTGCACTTTCAATCCCCGATCATCCAACACCATATCGTGAATATTTTCAATTGTTTCGGGTGTATAGACACGAAATTCACTTTTTTCCTCAATTCCCGCAGTAGTATCTTATCAATGCCAGTCAAACACAAAATAAATGACACAGCTTGTTCAAATTTTAACAGGAGTCAACTCAAAGATGCCTGTTTATAGGAGCATTGTTGACAGGAGCAGTGTTGCCATTTCAATTAAGAGCCGGAAAGTTCAAAAAGTCACGGACTTATTCACATATTACACAGAGAAAACAGATTCGTGATAGCAACCGAATTTGTTGACAATCGAATGATTCTACCTTAGTAACCGAATTTTACAGTTGTAGCTACAATATTTTAGAAGCGGTAACAAAATTTTGGTTGGTTGCTTCAACCGAAATTCCTCTTTATCAACTGACTTTCTATTGATGGAACTGAAAAATTCTATGTGTACAACCGAATCATTCGATTGACAACAAATTCAGTTGCTATCACGAATCTGTTTTCTCTGTGTAATATTTGAAAAATTAAAATAATAAACAGCTTTCAGTTCCAAGTCCGATTCCAATTGCTTTAGACATAAAGCATTTTATTTCATTAATCAACTTTATTTAGAATATTTAAAAGAAAAACAATTTGTTTTTTAAATACAAAAAAATTAGGTAGAAAAACTAGCATTCTTCAAATAAATTCTATTTTATAACTTTTCTCTTATTCAACTGTGACGCACATACATAAACATTTACATATTTCAATAATCTATTTACTTACATATATCCTTTTCTATGAAATTTAAAAACAATGACATCTCAAAGTTGATTTATCACGTTAAAAATGCTGAAATTCTTCAAGCCCTTAAAAATGCTGTTAAATATGTTGGCCAGCGTTAAAAATTTCGTGCCAAATACCTTGAATCAGCGAAAATAATTTCAGAGTTATTTTCCAGCCTAACATGACATATGGAATTTAAATTTTCCCCAAAAAAGGAAAACTTATCAAATAATTCTTAGAAAATTTGTTATTTAACAAGCAGGGAAATCAGCATTTCAACAATAACAGTTTGGATTAAAATAATAGCAGCTGCACAATAAAATGAAGCTTAAATAACTGTGTATTATTATATAAAATTTTCTTTATATGTTTTTGCTATTTTTGTTAACTTTAGTGTAAACTTTGTTTTAGAAATTATGTCACGTTGGAATATTTTAGAAAATTATTATATTTTATATTTTGTAAATTGTATAACAGGCAAACAATATTTATACACATGTACATAGAGACAAGTGCATTCGTACATACTGTCATATATGATTTTGTTGGAAAGCCATACTACACTGAATGAATGAAAGATATTTTGACCAAAAAATTCATATAGAAAAATATATGTATGTACACAGTTATGATAACAATCTTTCGAATGTCATTCATGCATTCAATCTTTTAACTGATTGTATTTCTATTTAAATAAATGTATGTACGAGTATCTAAACACATACCCTGCATCATTTAGATAGGCTTTATACTGGGGAATTTAAAAAATGCTTGTGTTTAATAGGGGAAAATTGAAAAAATCAGCAGCCAGTTTTTAAAAAATTTTAAATAAATTGCTGAATTTTTTATAGAAATTCGTATGCTGAATAAAATTTATTTTTGCAACAGATATCAACTTTTACCTGACTTTTAGAAATTAATGTTGTTGGGAACTTTTTTGATCAATTACATATGCATGTTTTGTAATCAGAAGTTGCTGTTTGAACATTACATTATTCAATTTCTATTTGATGTCATTAATCTCAATTTATTGATAATTAAATAGATACTTATTTAATAACTCATAATAAGATCTTAATTCATAGTAATTTGGAAAACAAAACAATGCTAGATCTGTCCAAGAAGTGTCATTAGGTCTGTTCATTTACTTTCCCAGTAAATACTTGCAACGAGAGAATAAAATCAAAATTTACAAAATTACTCTCTTAAATTCTCAAAAATAGTAAAAAGTAAATGAACGCTTTTCCAGTAACAATTGTTTTATACACACAATTTTCTTATTTTATTCCTTTTAAAATGTATAAATAGTCACATTTTCTTCAATTTTATTGAAAATTGTTTTTGACATTTTTTCATCACAAAAATAAAATTGTAAATAAATAAAAAATAACACAAGACATATGAAATATAAGCTGCTATTACGAGTTCAAAATAGAATTTGTAATAGTCTGCAGCGAGAAAACACTCTCTAAAATTTATATGCTCTTAATCTTTTCTCTACTTGCAAGTTTTTTGAGTTAATGAACGCTTTTTCAGTAATAATTGTTACTAACTAGTAGCAACTTTTAGTTATTGAACAGAGCTATTGTTAGTACAAAGTTGTCAAATGATACATTTAAAACTGCAGGGTATATCTAGAAGTACGTGTGTTTGTATGTACTCGTATGAGTATTACGTTACATTCGCATTAATATGAACAGTACATTTACAAGTGGGCAGATTTCCAATTAACTGACAAGAAGATTTCTTTAAAAACTCAAAATAATAATAACTTTTTACTGCGTTTCATTTTCTATTTTTCCTTAACTCATTACATTGTAGTATGAGTGCTACAGAACCTGCATTGCTATAGAGTTGGATATTCTACTGTCATCGATACACAACATCGCCACAGTAGGTAATTTTAAGCTTGGCCAAAAATAATTTTGTTCTTCGAATAACTTTTGATAATGTTGGCCGTGGACTGCCGTATTTTTCATTAATGAAAAGTGTTAATAAAAGAATTCTGAATTAATTTTTTGTTATTTTTCGTTTCGGTTTTTGATTTATATCATTTTTTTGAGACAGCCTCAGCTTATTATATAGCGAACTTTTTAATGTGAAAAATATACAATTTTATTATCAGTGAAACTGATTCAAATAATGTTTCAAAACAAACTTTTTGTAAAAATTTATCGTTAAGGTGGCCAAGTCTCACGCCATTTTGTTAGCCACCATGCGAATTTTCATCGTGCCGAATTTCAAAAAAATATATCAGTTAGTTTTCGAGATATTCAGTTTTTTTTACTTTTTTTTATATGGTGGCAACCTTAAAAATATTTATTATTACAAAAATAAAAAAGGCCAGCTGTGCGCGCACATTAAATTCCAAATTTCAGCCATATCGGTTCAAAACTTTGGCTGAAATTAACTATGGCATAAAAAGTAGGTGAAATTACCTACTGTTCATCGTCCTAGTATAAACATTAAATGGAGTGAAGTATTTCCTACTCTATTTAAAGAAACCGACGCACTTAGATGCTATGTTTGACACATCAAAAATATGTTTAGTCGTGCTAAATCTGAATCTTCTAAATACTGGTTCAATTGAAAAATTATGTATAAAGGAATAATAGAGGAGGATTCAAGAAAATTTTTACCATCCTGTTGGAACATAAGATGAGCGAGCTACAGTTTATTAAATTTTACCAACTCTGGTTAGCAAAACTTTGTACAGCTTTTTACAAATATACTTTTAATATATAGTAAATCCGTTATAAAGTACTGAAAAGGTTAGAATTAGCAGAGCTCTCGTCGAAGAACCATGCTTCAAGATAAATGCTGGTATACCATCCGGTTCAGAAGACTTAGTAAATATGTTGACATCAAATTGCTAAGTTATTTTATCCCTCTAGGTGGGTGGATAATTACATTGGCCAACCTCAGATATGAGTAAATGGTACTGGTTGCGATAAAGTCTTGGCTCCAGATACGCTTAATCAATGGAAGACTTACGAATCCAAATATTCGATTTTAATACTATTCGAATTCCTCAATGTAATGTTTACTGTTCAAATATCATGGAATTTCTAATGTATCTGAGAAAGCATACAGAGGGATTGCATAACCAAATTTCAAATGGGAATTTGATTTCGACGCTAAAACCAAAATGACAATCTGTTACCTCTGTTAACCTTCATAGGGTCTCCGGGTCAAATTTGACCCATTTTGAAATTAAAATTAAATTTTTTCTGAAAGTGAAGGGTTGATATTTTTGATATTTCACAAATTTTATTTAATTTCAACAACTACGTTCGATTATTAGAAAAAAAATTGTCAAAAAAATATCTAAATAACAAAAATCTTATGTTTTGTAACGCACAATTAAGTTAAATGTTTTCAGAGCTTTGGTAGCACTAGAATATATCTTTGGTAGACTAATATACATATGTATATCTGACTATTTTCATCATACTTGCTGAACATTATACTTGAATGAAAACTGGAATTCCCCAGGTAAATACCAAATACATATATGTTTTTCTTATTCTTCATAAAGTCTTCGGGTCAAATATGACCCATTTTGAAATTAAAATTATTTTTTTTCTAAAAGTGTGTGGTTGATATTTTTGATATTTTATGACTTTTAATTAATTTCAAATGTCAACAATTACGTTAGGTTTTTTAAAAAAAAAAAATTGAACAAAAATTACTTCAAGGGATTTACTTCGGTGGCGTTGTGCACTGCTTGCTTGAAAATGGGCGTGGCACCACCCATACAAAGTTATTTTTCAAATATATGCAGATCGACAATTCTAATACAAAAATACAAAATAAATATTTATTTTCAAATAGAACTCTTATCATGTTACATAGTTTGGCGAACGGACGGACGGTATTAAATTAGCAAATGGTTTATTTTGAATATCTGAAGAACTTTAATTGCAAAACTATTTAAACTTTATACCAATTAATTTAATTTTATCACTAGACGGAGTTTATAGATATTATAGCTAGAGTCTTACAACTTTTTGACTAAAAGTAGGCTGAATAGAAACTTGCCCACTGTAAAAATTTAGCGGTGCGAATTTCTTAAGAAAAGTATCAAGATTTGTATACCCTTCACCATGAGTGGCAAGGATATATGTATATAAGTTTGTCATTCCGTTTGTAATTTCTACATTTTTCATTTGCGACCCCACAAAGTATATATATTCTGGATCGTTATAGATAGCGAAGTCGATATAACCATGTATGTTTGTCCGTCTATCCGTCTGTATGTTGATTTCAATATACATGATCCATACATCAATATATCGGTTGCTATTTAAAATCGACAACATCGGCCCTCAATTTTTGGCCTATTTTTGATATATATCTGGATTACTAAGTCATTAATATAGACAATATGGATATCTAATGATACATATTTCAAAGTTTGCATTGCAACGATGTATATAAGGCTATAGTAAGTTGAACCTACAATGGGTCAAAATCAAGAAAAATATTTTTTATCCTGATTTTTTTTCATAATTTTTTTTTTTTTTAAAAATTAAAAAAAAATTTGGAAAAACATTTTTTTAAAAAAATTTAAAAACAATTTTGAAAAAAAAAATTAAATTTTGTTCACTTAAAAATATTTAAAAAAAATGTATTATAAAGTATAATTTTGTGAAGGGTATATAAGATTCTGCACAGCCGAATATAACTTGTTTAAAATCGTAACGAAACGCACCGGGTCATGCTAGTGTATTCATGTTTTTGCGAATGGCAACATTTTAACTAATATCGTTAATTTCAGTAACGATTTTTTGTACGTGGTTATGTTTAACACAAACAAACAGACAGGCTAAATTTCGCAATATACATTTTTAAAACGTTATTTAATGTTTTAATGTATAATCAATTCACTTATCAATTAACCCTTTGACCAAATACACAACTATGCTCTACATACAAATACTAATCGAACTATGATAATGAAATCGATTTTATAAGCCTTTCTATCAAGCTATCACTTCCTCTCTCTTTTACTTCCTAAATGTGCAGTTCCATCAATGTGAAGGCACACACGTCTACATATGAAAAATCAGCCTACCTACCAGACTCTTTAACCCTTGGATTTTCAACCATGGTGTGATATGGTGTGGTGTGTATGTATACAGTTGAGACGAGCTAACTGCCTCGACTTGGCTAGTTGTTGTTTGGGACTATTTGGATATTGGACTATCACAGCCTGTCTGTTAGACTGTCGTTTTAGTTGTGTCACTTACGTAAGTGTCAATCCGCATGTCTATCAATTGGCTCTATATTACAATACATATTTACGAATATACCTACTGTATCCATGTAAATAATAAATGCACACATCCAAATACAGTCACATACAATTACATGAACTAATGTTTTTCTATTTATTTTTTTTTTTGTTATGAAGAGAGGGCATTAGAGGAATAGTATTCTGGAAAAAGTATAAAACAAAAAAATTAAATAATAGAATGAACTAAAGAAAAAATAATAGCACGTAGTGCATTTAATATACATTTTAGATTGTGTGTATTCTATCATATTCATAGACAAAACGAAGTGTACACATTTCTATGCATTCATTTTCATTTTAATGTTCAGTTTTTATACCCTACAACACCATAGTGGGGAGGGTATTATGCGTTTGTGCAGATGTTTGTAACGCCCAAAAATATTAGTCTAACACCCACCTTAAAGTATACCGATCGACTTAGAATCACTTTCTGAGTCGATTAAGCGATGTCCGTCCGTCCGTCTGGTTGGCTGGCTGGCTGGCTGTCCATGTAAACTTTGTGCGCAGAGTACAGGTCGCAATTTTGAAGATATTTCGATCAAATTTGGTACATATTATTTTTTCGGCTCAAGGACCAAGCCTATTGAAACTGGCTGAAATCGGTCCACTATTTCACCTAGCCCCCATACGAATGTCCTCCCGAAATTGGACTTTATCGGTCATAAATGTTTAATTTATATATGTATCTCCACAAATTCCGCTCCAAATAAGTTTTATATACACAAAATTCATGTCACCAAATTTTGTTACGATCGGTCCATAATTAGTCATAGCTCCCATATAGACCCGCTTACGAAAATCACTTTAACGTGCATAAATCGCTTAAAAATGTTGGTAAACACACAAAATTCAACATAGTTAACTTTAATATAGACATAAATCACATGACCTAATTTCATGGTGATCGGTCCATAATTGGTCATAGCCCCCATATAACCCCACTTCCGAAAATCACTCAAAAATATAAATTATTGAAATTTTAAAAGAAAAATTTGTTTGCTCTTTTACTTAGTGTAGGGTATTATATGGTCGGGCTTGACCGACCATACTTTCTTACTTGTTTTTACTTGCTTATTTTTTCTATCATTTTCTGTTGCTGTTGCTGCTGCCGTTTTAACATTTAAAAAAAAAAAAAAAACCTATGAAATGCAAATATTTTGTGTATGTAATGTGAAAATCCCAGCAGACATTTATTAGGATATTGGGAACTGTTCCAATAAAATTTGGGAAAGCTATAACGTTAGAGTAAGGAATTGCGTGTTTGCTGGGTTAAAGTCTATGTGCCTCAGTATGCTTGTTGTGTGTGTTATTTGTTTCCACTACTGCTACTTCTCCATAACACACTGAATGAACACGAGTTGGTTTTACACAGATCCATGTAAATACTCTTATGTGTATCTGTATATGAAGTAGAAAGAAAATAGCAAACTTATTTTTATCCAAAACATTAATTTTTAATTCAAAAGACATGCTGCTGCAGTTAGAACTATAATAAGAGTAAGAACACAGCAGCAACAGAAAGTCATCAACATCGTCATTATTATCTGCACTACAACACTGAAAGATGGAATCCGGGGTTTTAAATTAAGCGATTGAAATATGTATATTGGATATCCAAAAGGGGGCCATTAAGGCCGTTCAGAGACAGTTTGCTCTGTACGCTTTTGAAATCACATCCTAAAGTTAATCGGTGGTACCTAATACCACAGAGTCCGGTAAATGGACAGAGTATTGAACCGTTTAGACCATTGATAGGCAAAAAGAGGCATTTAATTTGTGTGCTCTTTTGGGGAAAAAAATAAAATATCCACAACAACATCAAGAAACTGAATGAATTGTGTGTATTTTTACGCTCTATTATGCTCTTTTTTCACATTCGGGTTGTTTGACGAAAATCATCGTAACCTGAACAATATGAACGCCTACCATGGGTTTAGACTGTCTTAGCTCAGGTAAGTTACCACAAGGCCGTAAAAATTCCGATGAAAGAACGTAAATATTCTTTTCATAGTGTATCCACGCTGGATGTCAGAGAAAAATTATGATCCTAAGAACTGCTCCGGTCACGTTCATTAGCAAAACAATCGACCCTCATGACATGATACAGTGCACAATGAACTGAACATTGTGCGTATCAAGTTCATTCAAATATGTAATGCAGTCCATGACGACACCACCTTCTTCTTTATTTGCATATTCCGTTTTCGAATGTTAGCGACCATTACAATTAAATAATTTTTCTTGTATTTTTTGCATAATTTCTGCAAAAGAATCTCTATTTCTTCATTCCCTCATCTCGGATACCAGTCCACGTTTGTATTTTATCACCACATATTGTTTCTTTTATTCCTCTGTAGAGTCTTTCTTCAATGTTTCCTTGAATTATGGTTTGAATACGTTTATATTTCATATTTCTCATGATATGAGCAAGTATGGTTTTCTTCTCTTTATTGTTTGTACAAATTCTCTTTCTCGTTTTATCCTTATCGGAACCGTTGAATTAGGTATGAAGTATGTTCTGGGAATTTTTAGGATACAGCGATAAATCCCCATTTCAAAAGCTTCCAGTTTCTTAACATCCACGGCTTTTACTGTCCATACCTCTAAAGCATATAGCAGAACTGACCATACATGTGTTTAATGAAGCGCGACTTTGTGTCAACATTGATGTCATGATAAGGTTTAACACGTTTTTAATCTTTGCAATCGTTTTAGAAAAATAAATTTTTTTATCTGCATTTTCCAATTTTTTATGCCATTTAAAAAACAAAAAATTCGGAATTTTCCTAAAAAATTATTTTTGTTTGCCAAAAAAAAATTATATTTCTAAAACAATTGCAGAATTTCGGTTTTTTCAGTTTATTCAATAAACTAAACCGTATTTGAGTTACGCGAATATTGTTATGCAACCTCCTCCATTTTCGAAATAACGGTGTATCTCGAAAATATGAGCTAAGGTGATTTGATTTATTTTTAAAAAATTTTACAAAGTAAAAAATTCATGGAATACTTTTTTGAAAAATATGACAAAAAATTCTTTTTATTGAGTTTTTGGCAATTGAATTGAATTTGAAAAATATCTAACTTTGCAAAAACTTTTTGCAAAGATAGATATTTTTCAAATTGAAATTAAATTTTTATTTATGAATAATTTTTAATGAAATTTTACAGTTATATAGATTTTTCTATTGACAATGGAAAAAAAAACAAATTTTGAAATTTGTAATCAAGAATCCCCTAATTCCCAAAAAAGTATTGAAAATCCCAAAAATGGGATTTTTTTAGTTTTTTGGCTATAATATACATATCAGGGGCGGGGTTATCAGAAGAAGCCTTTACAAAATAATTAAGAACATACTTGGCCATCTAATGTGGGTTACCATATTTTTATATCGACTGTGCGATTAAAGAAATTGTGCGCTAACGTTGAATTTTACATTAAAAATATGCGTTTTTGAGATGGACCTGGTCCCCGCGGTATCAACAATTTTCAAATTTGTATTCATTTAATATATTTAATGTAAAGTTAGCTTTTCAAAAACTATAAACTCCTAATACAACTTCTTACACATTTTTTAGATAACTTAAAAAGAAAAATAGTACATTTTTTTCCAAAAACTAAAAATTTTTAAATTCAAAAAAAAAAAAATTAAATTCAAATGCATATAACTTTGGAGCCAGCCACGATTTTTAGCCAATTTTTTTTTTGGTTTGACATATACATTTGTTGATAGTTCAATAAAAGAAAAATTAAGAAAATCGGGAAATATTTGAAAACAACCCTGGTGGGCTCATGTGATCAAAATTCAAAACTCGTTCAAATCGGACTAAGGGTTTAGATGTTACATATTTATTTCCCTCTTTTTTTCTATACCACTGTGCAGCGCGTCCTTTAGCCAATCTTCTTAACATTTCCAATTTTCTGGGAGTTCAAATTCATCAAAACGGTGAGTGAAGCTAACAATCCTGAAAATTCTCTTCCAATAGCAATTTTATCTGGATTTTTAAAGTCTGGTAATCTATTATCTTTCATTCAAGCTTTTTTTACAGTGCAACATTAGTTTATAACTGAATACGGGTACTAGGACAAGGTTTTCATTTAAAACGTCTCTACATACTCCATACAAAACAGAACAGTTTAACTCATATACGGCTTTACAATGAATAGAAAACCAATTCCGTATAGTAGTCGAGCAAAGCAGCATTTGTATATCTTTTCACAGTCAATCTAGCGTAACGAAATACTGTTTTTTTTTTGTTCATACTTTCTACGAACTCATTTTCTTATGGTAAAGTAAGCAAGAATCAACATCGTCATCATCATCATCATCAACGTTGTCATCATTAACAGTATTGCACGCCGACATTAAAGCCGTAAATGTTGTCGTGGCGAAAAGCTTAAAGTAAAACAGCAAACGATTGTTGCATAGTAATCGACACAAGTGGTAGGAATTGTAAAAAAAATAAAAATTCTCAAAAGAGGAAGAAAGAGACAGAGATAGATAGCAAACAAACAAACATTAATGCGACACATAAACATTTTGCCAAAGTTAAAATGCAGCAACAAATTCCTTTAACAGCACACTGACTTACAGATAAACCCAGATCTTTCTTGGCTTTGTGTAAACACTGCGCTGCACAAACAAACAGGGAATAGAACGAACGAGCGGACAGAGAAAATGAATCAAAACAAAAAAAAATTGAAAATGAAAACGCATCCTTAGAGAAAAAATTGTTAGAAGGCGAAATGCATTTACTTTATTTGCCAGCATTTTTTCCAATTTTTTTTTTTTATTTATCGTAAAGTTACAGTGACATTATTTATGTGTACGGGGTGTTGTAAGAATTAAAACAAACCTGGCTATTGGCACTGTGGTTGCGAATGTCAAATTTAAGTATAAATGGTTGATAGTTTTTTTAATTGCATTATTAAATTAACTACGATATACACAAATACCATTATAACTTATGTGACACGTTGTTGGCTATCTATAAGAAAATTCGTTGGCTGGTGGAGAAATATTCAAATCTTCCCAAATTCTACCTTCAGAATTGTCACTTTCTGGAACAATATCTACAGGAGGAAACGAAAAATCTACCTGTCATGAAACACAATGACATATTGATCGAGCAGTCTACAAACTACATCATCATACAATTGGAGTCTCCCTTGAGGCATATCAGGCATCCCAGGGGCAGGAAACAATGGATCGAAATGTATAGAAGACACAGAGAAGAACCTTCCGGTAAGGCATGGGTAGTTTCGGCGCAATTGAGGTCGGCGTGGTTCAACAGACTTAATGCCTGAAGCCAATTGGTCTGCATAGACAGTTTCAATTTCCGATGGATTTAAGGACTAACTATGTAGCTAGTTGCATAATTCAATTTAATTGACATCGACGCAGAAACCACAGATTAGAAATGTGATTTTTTTTACAACAACCCTTTGCACAGTGGGGCAGAATAATTTTTTTTTGGAAATAAATCTGGCATTTCTAAAAGGCTGGTCCGATCGGGATAAAATTTGATGTGGGCGTAGGCTACGAGTATTCGAGTTTATGGCCATATTTTGTGCTTTTCCAATCCGATCTAGCTTTTTATCTCTTATAATTTCCGAGTTATAGGCATTTCAAAATTGAAATTTTAAAATTTTGCCATACCTTGGTCCGCTTTTTTAAAAAACAGCGCGTACTTTTGGACCGAATGGACTCGAATTTCTTTTGTTAATTAGACAATAATATACAAAAGATTTCAGAGCAATATCAATTATGGCTCCACAAATAAACGATTTTAAATTTAAAAAAATAGGATTTTTGCTGATTTTTGGGCGAAAAGGTGACCTTACTCTTTTTTTATTAAAAAAAAACTTTCTTCAAGACCATACAACAATTTCACGTTTTGAATAAGTCGCTTTCACGCCTTCGAAATTTGACTCATTTTTTTTTTTATCAAAATTTCAACTTTGAGCCATGTTCTAAAATCCCAACAATCCCACAAAATGGAAAGCATCCTTGAAAACCCTAATGTGTTCCCTATTTATCCCCAAAGTATTTTCCCAGCCCCGAAGGAAATGTGGAGCCTATGAACAAAATTTTAAAAATACCATTAATGGGATTTTCGATCCAATTTTTAGAATTGCGGGATACCCTTTGAACTTTTGATAATTTTTTGTTGCACTTTCTTATTTAGAATGAAAAAATTTTAAAATTTTGAAAATGTCATTGAGTGTTGTTAATAAATAAAGATTTTATTTTTAAAAAAGCTGACCAAAGTATGGAAAATTTTAAAATTTCAATTTTGAAATGATTATAATTCGGAAATTATAAGAGATAAATAGCACACGTAAGCTAGATGAGCGCTTTCCAAAAATATAAAAATCTTTGAATCGGATAGGAAACAAAAAAATGTCAAGTGTTTAAAAATTTTATATGTCGAAGGCACCATAATTTGAGCCCCGATAGCGCCGCCCCTGGAGCATTTGTAGGTCTCATTTAAAATAACTTAAACTGAAACGCTCCTTGGCTGCGCTCGTGTCAAATCTTGTGCCAATCGCACCAGACGTTTAGAAATGCCAGATTTATTTCCAAAAAATTTTGATTCTGACCCACTGTGAAGCGGTAAACTAAAAATTAACTACCCTGCAATATGTCAAAATTAATAATCCTGAAATGGATAAAACTTAAAGCAACTTCATACAAATTAATGTCTATACAACAGACATAAACAAGTTAAAACAAATTATTATTATATTGAATTATTATTGAGATTTGTAAACCACAGTCTACACATAGGAATGGATGGAAGTATGAATGTACAGCAAGACTTTAAAACAAAATAAGAAGCTTAAAGTCAAAATGGAAACGGAAGTGGAAAAAATGGTTTATACTGGTATTGTGAAATAATTTAACATGGCAAATGATACTCAAACCAATAAAGTTTTATAAAAAATAAAATCTAAAGCAAGTAGATGATGTAACCCTCTATACACAATTATTTACTACTTTCAACAGATTTAAAAATAATACAGACAGACTGACTGACTGTATCGATTGAATTTTGTGTATATGTGTATATGGATACGTACAAGGAAACCCCTTAACAATTTTAGTCTTCGCATATTTCCTTACCCACAACCGGAATTGTTGTTTCTTTTTTTAGTTTTATAAGTCATAAGTGTGTAACTCTGTTGATTATTGTTCCTGTATATATGAAAATAATGATAGAAGTGCACCACTCATCTTGTTCCAAAAACACTATGGCTACTGATGCAACATTCCTTAATTCTGTATACATACTCACATACATACATCTATTTATATACAAATATACCGCAATTGAGAAAGAATACCATGTATATGTAAAGTAAATTTTGTCTTTATATGTTGCGAACCATCGAGTTATTTTATGGATAAAGGTATGGAATGGTAGTTAACCTCCTCATATAGAAACACAAGTACTTACAATATATATAAGTATATATAGAAAAGCCTGATTCC
Source organism: Calliphora vicina (assembly GCF_958450345.1). Classification (NCBI taxonomy): domain Eukaryota; kingdom Metazoa; phylum Arthropoda; class Insecta; order Diptera; family Calliphoridae; genus Calliphora; species Calliphora vicina. Next base: position 14,513,052 of record NC_088783.1, on the reverse strand, counting down.
ATGATGTGTATGGATGAATATATGTATGTAATTGTAGGTTTTTACTCATACAAATATTGTTGCTATAGAATATGATGTGTTTACGAACTTATGGCTTATGGGAACTAACCGCATCTGACCTAAACCACAAAAGCCATTGCTGTAAACCACAATCGAATACTTGTATGAGTATGACTGAAGTATGAATGAATGAATGAAAGACTCAATGAATGGCTGTCTGAATGAATGAACGAACGAACGAATATTTGAAAGTACACAAGCACTTATACGTTACATATGCACATACATACTACATTCCATTCCACTCCACTTTACTATCATCCACTTTACTCTATACTGTGCTCCACTTCTTAACATATGTACGAGTATGCAAGGGGCGTCTGATTAAATTTATAGAGAAATATGTACCATGAGATATTTCAAAACACATGTCATAACTATATATTTTTTCTCCATTACCGCTCATGGAACGATATGGCTTCCATCTTTCACGATTTGTTGCTGTTGTTTTCGCGTCTTCCAATGTAAGATTACACTGTCCTAGTTCTTGGAGTTCCGAGAGACTCCAATTGATGATGTTGCCATAAGATCCAGTCTGATGTTATTTTTACCGTGTATCAGTTTCGCTAATCGTTTGTTCTCCATCTTTCACGACTTGTTGCAGTTGTTTTCGCGGCTTCCAATGTAACATTACACTGTCCTAGTTCTTGGAGTACCGGGCGTCTCCAAGGATGATGTTGGTTAACCTTGCTAATCTTAGATTCCTACCTATTTCCACAGTGGTGCACAGTGCACAGTGGGGCAGAATCAAAATTTTTTGGAAATAAATCTGGCATTTCTAAACGACTGGTCCCATTGGGATACAATTTGACGAGAGCTAAGACAAGGAGTATTCGAATATTCCCGAAAGTATTTTTCCAGCCCCGAAGGAAATATCAATATCAAAATTAGATTCAAAAATATTTTCACCAATGATGCACAGTGCTTTATTCAATGGACAAAAATCAAAAACAAGATCATGTCTTTGATGTTAATGAAATTTATATTTTTCAATAGACAACTAAATAACTCATTCGTGTAAAAAAGACTTTTTTGTAAATATCTCTTTTTGTCGTCACTAGAGGTCGCTAAAGTTAGTACATTTTCAACATAAATTTTATGGAGAAAAATATATTTTTTTATGGTTAACTAAAATCATTGTCAAAAGTTCGTTTTAAAAGATATAAACTCGCGATTAGCAGCAAATCAATGAATATGAATGTGGAATTATGGAAAATTACTGTTTTTGTCAAAAACGGTTTAACAGTTTAATCTGCGCAATTTTTAATAATTAACATTTTTTTATTGTAAGCCTGAAATTCTAAAACTTTGTTGGAATATTAGTAAAAAATATGTTGATCTATTTTGATTATGTTTTACTATAGAATAGCCTTAACTATTATCTATAAGAAAATGTAATCATTGGTTGTCCATTCGTATGAAAACTATTAGAATTTTGTTTTTGTTTAAATGTATAAATTACCATTTCGTAAATTTTCAATATGATGGTTTGGGGAAATAGCTCCAAATTTTTGGTTTTTTTATAAGATAATACCGTTTTTTCTTTTAAATAACTAAGAAATATTGCGTTATTAAACAAAAGTAGTTTAATGGCATAAAGTTTATTAATAGGTCTTTATTTGGTTCTTGATATTGTATGTTTTTTGCTGAAATCAAAAGAAATTCCAAAGTTTGATTTAATTTTGAAAAAAAAAACATGTTAATCAATTTTAATTTTTCTTTAATTTTATCTAATACCTATCTCTTATTTATTATAATGTGAAATCATTATTTGTCCGTTTTGACGAGAACTTTTAAAAAAATTAGTTTTTGATGGCACCCATAAATAATATATTTTTACCGTAAATACATATAAGTAATTCAATAATTGAATATAACCTACATATCCTTAGGTTGAGATAGTAATATGAGCTTCTGCTAATATTATGAACCCTTAAAGTATAATATAACATCCAGTTTCTAATATTACAGCTAAACCATAAGGCTATCAGCATTTGAAAATGTCCGTTCATCCGTCCTTCCGAATTTAGAAAATATATACAATATTTCAGTATTTTTTAAAAAAAAAGAATATATGGCAGTTATGTAAATCCTTCCTAGAATTGAAATGTTAATAACTAAATTAATCTGATATTATAAGAGAACAATAATTTCTGAAAATTAATAATTTTAATCAGGTTTATAGGTTTTTAAGGAAAAGGATGTATGGCAGTAACCCGAATCCTTGCTGCGATTGAAATAAAAATTTTCACAAACAATAACTTTATTAAAATGATTATAACCAAATTGGTTCCAAAATAAGAAGCGATTTTTACGAATTTTTTAAAAAAAATTAAATGTTTACAGGATATTGAAATCTTGATGTCTTGGAATTGTGAATATCCTTCCGATAAAATTTTCATAATTTTGCATCTAATATTATAAGAGAACAATAATTTCTGAAAATTAATAATTTTTTACAGGTTTATAAATCTTTTAAAGAAAAGGATGTATGACAGCCACCCGAATCCTTACTGCGATTGTAATAAAAATTTTCACAAACAACAATAACTTTATTAAAGTGATTATAACCAATTTTTAAAATGTTAGGAGTATAACTGTGAATTTTATTCAAAATTATATGTTCAGGATATATGGGTGGTACCCGTGTCCTTGCACGGATTTTTTCAAGAATTATATTTTTTCTTAATCTTACCAAAAGGTAATATTCTGCTAATTTTTATTCGTCTGCAATAACTCCTTCTATTTTTGTCCATTGCCTATATGTTCTTGAATAAAATATTAAGAAAATTTATAAAAAAAAATTAAGAAAAAGTGTAATATTTTCGAAGGACAGAGTTTTAAAGTGGCATATTTTTGAATCTAATTAAATAAAAATCAATTCGTAATAAATCTGGATCAAATTGTTTTTCATATTTACAATCCTATTAAAATTTTAGTTTTAGCAACTCAATAAATATGTAATAAAATCTTCATTTATTAACAAAACTCAATGAGATTTTCAAAGTTTTTTAAATTTGTCAATCACAATAACAAACTGTAGGAAAGCTTGTCAAAAGGTCAAAGGGAATCCCGCAATTCCTAAAAAATTGTGCGAAAATCCCAAAATTTGTATTTTTTTTAAATTTTTCCCATACGGTCCACATTTCCTTCGGGGCTGGGAAAATACTTTGGGGATAAATAGGGAACACATCAAGATTTCCAAAGCTGCTTTCCGTTTTCTGATCCCAGCAAAGCTGAAATTTTGATAGAAAATAGGTCAAATTCCAAAGGGCGTAGTGGCGACATATTAAAAAAATAGGATATGTTTCTTATATCAAAATGTTCTCCTTAGAGAAAAACATTAAATTGTTAAAAAAAGAGTTAAGTCACCTTTTTGCCCAAAAAACAGCAAAAATCTACATTTTTTTTTTAATTTTTAAATTGAAAGTCGTTAAGTTTTGGATCCATAATTGATATTGCTCTGAAATCTTTTGTATGTTATTGGTAATTTAATTGTCTAACATGGCAAAAATATTCGAGTTCATTCGGTTCAAAAGTACGACCTATATTTCTAAAAAAAAGCGAACCAAGGTATGGCAAAATTTTAAAATTTCAATTTTGAAATGCCTATAACTCGGAAATTACAAGAGATAAATATCACACTTCAAGAGCGATTTCCGAAAGTATATATTTTACATGTCGAAGATACCCTACCCTAAAAATTTGATTCTGCTCCACTGTGCAGCGTTGGCTGTGATGTTATCCTCTTTTACAGGGGGAGAGTTGGTCAGGGGGCTTCTAGGCTAGATTCTTTGGGGGGTTGAAGCCACTTAATTTTTAAAACTCAAAAACCAATGATAAACATTTATTGTCCTCTGCCAGGGATCGAACGTGGGGTGCTTGATTTTGTAGGCCAGCACTTTAACCATTACACCATGACGCATAACATATTGTTACGAAATTGTACTTGAATTCAAATATAACGATTTTATGGGCTGATTTAAAAGTAGCATAATGCTTTCAAATAACAGTGCTGCAATAGCAAACATATCTGTGGGCATTATTAAATAAAAGCTTTCAGTTGACCATTGATCGTAAGTTGGCAACGTTGTTTGAATTCGAATATGCAGTTAAAGAACATTGTAGAAAGTACACCACAGATGGCGTATCATCTAGAATATTCGAACTTTGACAGTTAAAGAGCAATCTAGAGTGCAGTGGCAGAGATTGCAGTCGTTAGTGAGTTTATCAGAGACGCTTTTTGAATAAACATCAACTGAATGCCTTGAAGTGTGTTGTGTTTTTCAAGTAAATTCGTGTACATTATAAATTGTGTCTGTATTTCTGAGAATTTACAAACGTGTATAAAAAAAACATTGAGTGACTATTTAATTCTGTTGTTGTTGTACATTTGAATAAATAAAGAGTTGTTACCATTTTCAAACTACTAAACGGCTTTTATTTGCAATCAAAAGTATCCGGTTTATTTAAAGGAAATAAACCAAACAATTTGAAAAGGTTAAAACGTAACAATATATCATACATATCTTTAAATCAAAACTTATAGTACATCCCACCTCTTTGTTCCATTTCGGACGACCGACATCATCATCATCATCAGAACAGCATCATCTACCAAGAAAACATCACTCCACTTTGAGAGCATGCCACATTTTGTGTATTAAATTTATTTTATTTCCATCCAATTTTATTTTTTTGCTCTCTCTCTTTATGATGACTGCGTCAAACCACATCAAGTGTTTCTTCTATGTACATTTGTATTTCCACTCTATATATCATTCATCCATGCATCCATCTATATATTCATACAGTTACATATGTATGTAACATTCGTACAGATAAATGAAACTTTGTAATAAATTTTAAGCAGGTGTTGAGTTACTATGTTACACAAAAAAGGACTTTTGTATTGGAATGTGCTGCTGCAACTGTAAGTGTATGTACTTGTTTGTTATTTCTTTGAATTACACATATTGACTCTGACATCCTTAAAGTAATATGATTTCTAAAATTTGTTGGCATTTTTTTTATTTGTTTTTTTTTCCACGCTGCACTACAATGTTGAGGTTTATGCTTTAAATTTAGTTTCATCGATACAAATTACATACTTAGCAAAGGAGTCATGATAAATATGTATGTATAACTTATTTACGTCTGGTCAAAGACATTTTAATTGTTGGTGCTAATTTGGCACAGTAAGACCTCAGATTTAAGATGCTGTTTGAAAGGTAAATGTCTTATAAATCATTTGGGTTTGTTTGTTTATCAATATTTAGTTGGGTGAACTTGAAGCAGTACTTTTTTTTTTAGAGCACCCTTTTTGTCATTTATTGTTTGTTTTTATGTACGAGTTTTGCCAAGGGGCACAGACAAAGAACTTTCTGCACTGAACTAAATGTAAAAATGTTTTTAAATCTGCAAAAAGGAATACTTAATGAAAGGGAAATTTAATTGCAGGACATAACGAAAAAGGTTTCACTAACCACTATAACGATTTTATGCATCATGGTTACCTAAGTACAAAAATGGTAACATTTTTGAATTCTATGGATAGATTTTTTAAAAAATTTTTTTTTTCTAAAATTGTGAATTTTTTTAGATGTTTCTCCACATAATTTATGATAACTCAAAAAGGCTTTGTCCGATATTATTACAGTAAACTTAGAAAATTTAAAATTTACATAGGCTTTAATCCGTTTATATATTGCGATTCAATCGGCTGAGTAGTTTCGGAGTTATAATAACAAAATGAAGCAAAATATAAATTTTTTATGTGAAAATATAAAAAATTTTTGTATGAAAAAAATCATGAAAAATCGAAAACGGCAGAAATTGTTTAGATTTATTGCTTTATCGTAAAGCCATATGTAATAGGAATAAAATGAGATATCGATCATAAAAATCGATGGATTATTTTTGAATTTACTCACAATTAAGTGAATTCGCTTATTTTCAGAAAATTTTATATGCGTACAAGCGTGTACTTTGAGTGTAAATTTTACATGTGTTTTGTTATTGTTAAAATATCATATTTAAAGCTAATCCATGGTGTAAATATGCAAAACTAGGAACGTATAAATAACCAGTAAGAGTGGAAGGCATTAGGAGAGACTGCTGCCAGGCGATAACCATCAAAACAAGATCTAAAAACTTATATGATTTTTGGTTTCTACAGTGGCTTAAAAGCACTTAATTTTTGCTTTACACTGTACAAATAAATGGCTACAACCCAGCAGTTCTGGGAGACAGTGTCGTATTAGTGATTTTACCTAATATTTAAGGTGAGAAATAGTTACTTCACAGCTACGTGACTAGTTATTTTAACACATGCATGTCTTAAGTAGGTGGTCAATTGACCCTTTTTGATTACAATGAGACTGGTCCAAAGTAGTCAACGCATTGGATTCACATACTGTTTAAATAGCGTTAGTTACCATACTAGCTACCTAACTGGTAACTTGCTCAGCTACGTAACTAGTTATTTTAACATGAACGGGTGCTAATTGACCTCAAATAGTTTGATAGAAAAAAAGTTTAAAGATAATTACACTCCAGATTACTTAGAGTCTCTTAAGTGACAATTGTCTTAACGCTACATTACTTGGGTATATAAAGTAGCCAATTGTCTTCTCTCTGGACTGCAAAGAACACATACGTGTCAAATGACCTGAATATATAAATTGGAGTCAGCCAAATGATAGGACATTAGTGACAATTACTGTCTATAAGGAATACATTGACTACTTGCTTAACTGCTGCTAGTACCGTCTTATATTGTTTCTCTGTTCAAATGTCTATTGTCTTTTATTTTCGTGTATGACTGTCGTTTGCTTAACACATTTGCTGATGTTTATGCCAACGATTTGAGCTCTGAACATCTTTACGATTTAGCCATTTTTATTGCAGCCATTACTAAAGGACAACACAGAAAAGAAAATTTTAAAATAACAAACATGGAAGAATCTTTTAAAGAAGTTCTTGATCAGTTTGAAAAAAGATGAGGCTCTTAAGTATTACAGTTACTGGTAAACTGCTAGTGATACGTTGTGGATGATTTTAATTGTCGACAATTATATACATAAGGGTTCTCTGAATACAAAATTCGGCAATTTGGACAAATAACAAAGCCAAAAAAGTTTGAAGACCAATAATTGCATCACTCCATGCAGATTCTTGCAAAATCATTGGGAGCTACTCAATCAGCAATTTCAAAACGTTTGCGAGCAGCAGATTCATCCATGCGAATTGAAGCCTACAATCGAATGATTCTGCCTTGATTACCGAATTTTACACTTGTGACTACAAAATTTTAGAAGGGGTAACAAAAGTTTGGTTGCTTCAACCGAAATTCTTCCCTATTAACTGATTTTCTGTTGCTAAAACCGAAAACTTCTATGTGTGCAAACGATTCATTCGATTGGCAACAAATTCGGTTGCTACTACGAATCAGTTTTCTCTGTGTAGTGACCTTGGCATGACATAAATGACGCTTGAACGCTATAAAAGAAAATAATTTTTGCACTGAAATATTACTTCTGATGAAACATGGATCAATTACAATAACCCGAAGCGTAAGAGATCGTATGTGAAGCCCGGCCAACCAGCCGAATCGACACCAAATCCAAAGATCAATGGCGCTAATCTCTGTATTTGGTGGGAGTAACAGGGTTCCACTATTATGAGTTGCTGAAATCTGATCAGACTAGCAATGTACCGAACGCAACTGATTCGTTTGAAACAAGAATTGGAGAAAAGGATTTAGAATGAAGTGGTTGGAAAGTTTTGCATCACCCGCTTGCTATTTCGAGTACTATTACTCTCGATCGATGGATATCGTTCTCTCTGGGACACAATTCACTTTTGAACAGAGTATCCAATTTTGACTTGATTCGTTCTTGGCCTCAAAAGATGAGCATTTCGTTTGGCTAGGAATCCACATGTGGGCAGAAAGAAAAGGTCATAGCTATCAATGGACAATATTTTGAATAAATTTATGTATTTGTACAATAAAAATGTTTCAAAATAAAGGCTAAACATTTCAATAAACCCCCCATTTTTAGGTCAAAAATTGGAAAGTCTATTATTCAAAAATTTAAAATATTCGAAAAGTCTACCTTGTGTTTCAATTATAGAGCCTTAAGGTAATGCTATATTTTAGCTCACCCTAAGCTGTCGGCATCTGTTTCTTATTTTGTTTGGCAATACTGCTCAAATTCGGAGTTTCACTAAAAATCTCATATATTTAAAAATTGTAATTTTAAACTCTCCAGGTTAAACCCAAAGTTTTTTTTGTTTTAATTTTTTGGAAAACCACTTGTCGACATTGCCAACTCACTGTCAATTTCAAGTATTCACCCATTAAACACAGAAATTAAATGTCTTGCCGTAAATCCTTTAGATACAAACAAAAATGCTGATTCAGACCAAAAAAAAAACTCTTTAACAAACGCGGTTTATAGGAATTTATTTTACCGTCCAGCACAAAATTCGTAATAACTGGATTAAGAGCCATGGCTGGGTTTTCCGTCCTTTGCTGCTTTTTCTTCTTCTTCAATAAAAACAACAAAATGACTTTATTATAAACAACACAAATTCGTAGCTGTTCAGCCAACCCAACATGATTATTTTGCCTTAAATAAAAACGTATATTTTTATACGTTTTATTCGTTTTCGTTTTCGTTTCCATTTTATTTTTTATTTCCCATTCACATTTGCGTTTGTTTGTTTGTTGTAATATTTTCTGCTGTCGTTGTTGTTGTACTTGTTGTTTCTTTTGTGTTGGTAATGCCATTGCTGAAGTGTTGTTGTTTCGAGATACGTTTAAGAATTTCGGCTTTAACTAAAGAGGTTTAACGTATAGATGTTGATATTTAAGCCTTTGGTTCATGGCATAGGTACAGAGTGAAGCCTGAGTAAGAGCGAGATAGCGTAAGCAGTTGTTAGTGCTGCTTCTGAAGCACGACATTAAAGTGACAATGCATAACTTTTGTTTCGACACTATTACCAAACCGCACGTGGACACAGTTGCACACACCAACATATGAAAATACATAAATAAATAAATACACAAACAAACAAACATCAGCACTTTTATTTTTATATGAACTACACTTAGATATAAACATATAAAGAGATATGCATTCAACATGCGGGTTAAATCTACACACACGTTCCGTTCATGAAATAATCGTATGGATGTGTAAGGAAAACGGTTTTCAGTGTGTCATCATCCTGTGAAAATAAAATAACAGAAAAATACCCAAGCCATCAATGTTTACCACTTCTACCGCATGCATGCATACAGACACATTCGCCTTAACATTGCACATAGATACTTATAACCCTTCTGTTTTAATGGTGACAATGCGTTCTATTTAGACAGTATTCTTCCTTAATGTGAGCTAACTTTACAATGAGCTGGATTAGAATTAATAAATACCATCTAATTTATTGTGGATTTATCTACTCAGCCACATAAATTTGGAAACTTGCAACACGGACAGTTGCTCCTTGTTCCGGCTGTTTCTACAATCGTTTAGTGTGTCACATCTACCACTCCTAGCCCTAATTGCGCAGCGAGTCATACCTATGCTAAATACTCCTTCGTATAAAATCCAATTCAGTCTGGTACCAGACACAAGGGTACTTTCAAAGTCCCGAACGTGACATTCGACGAATTCTTAAATTTTATTATACCCTTCAGCTTCGTGAGAAGGGTATATATAAGTTTGTCATTCCGTTTGTAATTTCTACATTTTTCATTTCCGACCCTATAAAGTATATATATTCTGGATCCTTATAGATAGCGGAGTCGATTAAGCCATGTCCGTCTGTCTGTCTGTCTGTCTGTCTGTCTGTCTGTTGAAATCAATTTTCTGAAGGCCCCAGATATCTCCGGGATCCAAATCTTCAACAATTCTGTCAGACATACTTTCGAGAATTTTGCTATTTAAAATCAGCAAAATCAGTCCATAAATAACGGAGATATGAGCAAAAATCCGAGACAACCTCTGAAAATTTCATCAAAAAACACAATGTATTGCATGCTTTGACAAAAAAACAACAAAACGTATGGTTGGATGTGCAAGCTTTGCGTATTTTGTTTTCTTTTTGTGTTTTGTTTCTTTTGGCGATGTTGTTGTTTTTTATACAACTAAACGTTTGTTTGGTTGTGTGTTGGTTTTTTTGACAAAAAAACAACAAAACGTATGTTTGGATGTGCAAGCTTTGCGTATTTTGTTTTTTTTTGTGTTTTGTTTCTTTTGGCGTTGTTGTTGTTTTTTATACAACTAAACTTTTGTTTGGTTGTGTGTTGGTTTTTTTGACAAAAAATCAACAAATCGTATGTTTGAATGTGCATGCTTTGCGTATTTTGTTTTTCTTTTGTGTTTTGTTTCTTTTGGCGTTGTTGTTGTTTTTTATACAATTAAACGTATGTTTGGATGTGTGTTGGTTTCATTGCCTTGCGTATTTTGTTTTTGTTTTTTCTTTTGGTGTTCTGTTTCGTTTGGCGTTGTTGTTGTTTTTTGTGTTCTTGATAAATTTAGGATGCTGTAAGCTGAAAGTGGGCAATGTACATACATACCTATATACTAATTATAAAAAATAATGATGCATCCACAACAAAGGTGAAGGGTATATAAGATTCGGCATAGCCGAATATAGCACTCTTACTTGTTTTACCTATATCTGGATTACTAAGACATTAATATAGACAATATGGATATCTAATGATAGATATTTCAAAGACATTTGCAACGACGTATATAAGACCATAGTAAGTTGGACCTACAATGGGTCAAAATCGGGAAAAAAATTTTGAACCCGAATTTTTTAAAAAAAAAAAAAAAAATTGAAAAAACAAAAATTTAAAATTTAAAAAAAAAATTTTAAAATTTAAAAAAAAAAAATTTTAAATTTAAAAAAAAAAATTTTTAAATTTAAAAAAAAAAATTTTAAATAACAATCGAAAATTTTTTTTTCCAAAAAATTCAAAAAACAACTCGAAAAAAAATTAAATTTTTTTTACCTAAAAATATTTAAAATTTTGAAGTATAATTTGGTGAAGGGTATATAAGATTCGGCACAGCCGAATATAGCACTCTTACTTGTTTTTTCTATAGAACTATGTTGTGCGCAAACTCTAGGTTTGGTCTCTTAGCTATTTACAATATATTAGCAATAAATATGTTATTGCGAACGTGACAAAAAATATAACACGTTTTCTACTACCTATAGCGAATTAGAGAATTATTTATTAAAGAAGTTGTTGGAATAATATAGCTATCAATTGAGAATTGTATTGTTTGCATTGATTTTTTTTACAGCCTTTAGTATGATTTGTCACTCGAAATACGTAACGTGACATATTTTTCTGTCATTTTTGCAAATCCCACTACTAAATGACTACATAAAATTTCATAACTATTAAGGGTTTATATTAATATTAAGAGAGAGCAAATACAAATTTTAATATTCTTATTGGGGAGGGTATAATGCGTTTGTGCAAATGTTTGTAACGTCCAAAAATATTAGTCTAACACCCACCTTAAAGTATACCGATCGATTTAGAATCACTTTCTGAGCCGATTAAACGATGTCCGACCGTACATCTGGCTGGTTGGTTGGCTGGCTCAAAATAAGTTTTATATATTTTTTATATTTTTTTTATTTTATACAAAATTCATGTCACCAAATTTTATTATTATCAGTACATAATTGGTCATAGCTCCCATGTAAGACCTACTTCTGAAAATCACTTTAAAATGCACAAATCTCTTAAAAATGTTGGTATACACACAAAATTCATCATAAATAACTTCGATATAGACACAAATAACACGACCTAATTTCATGATGATCGGTCCATAATTGGTCTTAGCTCCCATATAAGGCCCACTTACGAAAATCACTCACGAATATAAATTATTGATATTTTAAAAGAAAAATGTTTTTGCTCATTTACTTAGTGTAGGGTATTTATGGTCGGGCTTGACAGACCATACTTTCTTACTTGTTTGAATTAAGGAAGCAATTAATGCAAACAAATATTAAAATACAAGGTGTTGTCTTGATCTTGATTTTTGTCAGATACACTTACAATGCCGAACGTGACACACTTTTAAAATCAAAACACAATAACTTTTTCTTTAACTAAAGCCACAAAACTTTGATAACAAACGATTGTTTAGATATCAGAACACGACGAACATGAACAAAATCAAATGAAAAATTTACCGTTAATCGAGCTTTGTTCGGCCTCTTTTAATTTTATTCTAATAAAAAATTAAAAGAGGCCAAGTTCTTCCACGTTACACTAGCCAAGAGAATCTGCAACACTGCATTATGCTCCATTACCCCGTCCATGTCTATATTGCTGTTATATAATGGTTTGATTTTCTGGAATTTGTGGAACTTTAAGAGCCATCTGACTATCAACATAGAAAGTAATTTCCTTACCTATAGTCGCTGCACCCCACGATACAGTATATTGCTACTCAACATGTTCTTCAACACTCCATAATGCTTTAGCAACCAATTCAGGGCTCTATTGCTGTCATTTAATAAATTTGAACTGTGTTCCTTTTCAAGCGCTGTCTCTATATCAACAAAGAAAGTCATTTGATAAAATTGATCGTCAGAATTTTAGCCTGAAAAACTTTGCATTCATCCGGAAGTCTACAAGACATTCGAGTGTCCTTGACAGCAGAATGCCGTATAACAATCGCGTAATCTCTCGGAACTCTTTTATACCGATATTGTCTTCAGAATAACCAACCCTTTTGAGGAAAAAAATTTAATTCATCCGAAAGTCAATAAAACATTCGAGTATCCGTGACCACCGACGTTAGCAGAACTCGTATTCATATCCTTCTTAAATCCATAATCCATACACGGCTGTCATTTCGATGTCGATTTCTGTGACCATGAAATTCGATTATTCCGCTGTATAATATTCTCATATTATCCGTTTTTGATAGCCTTAGTAGATCTGGTCCATAATAACTGAGAGCTGGCTCATACTCTCTTCTTGTCTTCAAGATATTTGCACCCACTTCACAGTGTCCTGCTGCCAATATATTTCTAAATACATCATAAAGATCGATCAACCCTTTCGGGGATCTATTTGAGTCATGTAATAGCCTGTATTTGACACTCTTGAAGTCATCACCATTCTATTGATGACACTACCCAATACAAGCTCTAATTTTTAGCACCAGATTTTGAGTTCGAAGGAATGTCCAAAGTTTATAGGACATTCAGGTGCACTTCCGAAGTCTTAAGTAACCATGAGGACTTAGATAACTGCATTTGCGTTGTATTTCATTCTAATTCGGAAACTTATTTTTCTTGGCCATGGTAGAGGCAATTTCGGGTGAGTTCCTGTCCTCAATGGTTAGTTTTTGTTATATGATGTCCATGGGTGACTGTGAAATGTTTCTTATCTCGCCGGAAATGTCATGTAACTCGCTACTTTAAGCTTTGGTCAGTGTCTTTTTCTGATATTCGGTTTTCATTGCTTCCCACCATACAGTGCAGACATACTCACAATCCATGTGTCGATCAAGTTTACTACGTTGAGTCGCAATCCACAGTTTGACCTCAAGAATTATCTTATGCAACTTAGGCATTGAGTCACTCCTCCATTATAATTTGCTATCCAAGAAACCCATCACATCACATTAAAGACAAGTCATTTGATTCACTATAAATAATATAGTACTAGATCATTACCATTTTACTGTCCGTTATTAGACCAGTAGCCATTACAGTCCATTCGAAGGTTTAATTATCTGTATCTATAGGGACTTCCAAGTTAAGTACATGTTGAAATAACTACTAGTCAAGGAACCAGGAGCTAGAGGGGTGACTGACTCATTGCAACCACTAAGAGCATTGCCATACATTGACCTAACTCACAGTGGGTCAAGATTTCAATATTTTTCAACTTTGATGGAAAATAAAAAAACTATCAATTTCTATATTTGCCTTTAAAAGAAACTTAAAAAATAAAAACAATTTAAAAAAAAATTATTTTGCTTCCCATAAAATTGATTTTTCCACAAATATCAACTTTGCTAACCCGTAAGTAGGCACCTGAAAGGCGTAGAACCATTTTCAAATACTCATTTCATAAGCTGATCATATGCTTTTTAAATTTTTGGATTATCTTACTTGGTTCAAAAGTTATGATTTTTGCAAAGAAAAAACTCAAAAGGCACCACTGTGCAACTGTCAAATTGATCGTATAGTTTATTCAGTAATCAGTGCTGACCCGATTTGGAACTGTCAAACTACCGCATTCGATATTGAGTTAATTTGATCGGTATTTTCTCTTTTGAGATTTTGGCATACGATAACGAACAAAAATTCTTCCATCAACGAAGTGCCAATGACAATTTTTCGTTTACGAACTACTGGGAAGTACCGACACATTCGATGTGTGTATATAATCCTAAGAATATATGATTTTTTCGTTTCCGGTATAATGTAACTTTGGTTTGTGCATCGTTGGTTTGTATTTTTTTTTAATTTTTTTATTCATGTGAACAATTTTCTTTTATAAGATGAGTAAACGAGTGTTGTAAAGAAATTTAGGGAAAAATTAAATTTAAATTTGTCATAATGTAATGTGAAAATAACAAATAACTATCAACACCATTATCAACTGTTTTTCTTTTGTACTGCTAACATGTCTAAGGGGAAAACCCCTTTAACATTTTGATTTTTTCCATTTTCCACACACCCTCGTATGCTGGTCTTACATTTGGAGGTTTTTGATAATATTTTCATATTGTAAATGCGTATTGCATGGTGGATTTTCCTTTAGTATTAACAGTATACTATTTTTTGCTGGTATTTTAAAAGCGTATTGTCCTTAACAAGTAAAAAACCCCTTATAAAAAGAAATGATTGTATCGTAAATACTGTGTTAAACTAAAGAGAGAATAAAATACTTTTTAAAACAATTTCGTTAAATTGTATTTAATCATAATCCGTTTTTAGTTGCTGTCTTGCAGTATTTATTCATTTCATTTTATTATATTTCCTTACTTTCTATTGTACTTTTAAATGTGTTTTTATAAAGATTACTTCAGCTTTAATTAAGAAAAAAGAAATTAAATTTTTAAAATGTGCATGTGTCAGTTAAATCATTGTTAAATTCCAGCCTCCTTGAGGGCATTTCTCAGTTTTGCAACTGCTTACTTTACGTATTAGCTGCCACTTTTGTTCTTCATTCAATTCATGTTTTGCTTTCATTAATTTTTTGGACAGTTTTTTTAGCTTTGATCCTTTTTGCGTAAAAGCTTTGACATATTTCCCTCTTTCTTTTTTTGACCAATTTTAGGGTCATTTAAAAGTTTAATTTCTGTTGTTGTTGCTGTTTTTTTTTTTGACATTGTCATTCTTTTCAGCAAAGTCAGCAAATTTGTATCCGTTGCTTTTGTAATATTTTATTACACTCAATCTAATCTGTTTTTGTATTTTATTTAAGTTTTTCTTTTTTTTTATTATTTTACTTATTTTTTTGGGGAAAGCAAAGGAAAAGTTTTTTAAAAAATAGGTCAGTGTTGGTCATGTGATACCCTACTTTTATGCCTATTAGTGTTAACCTTTTTCAGATGCCACTTAAAAATGCGTAAAAACTTTAATAGCGTTCAAAAGATACGTCATATTGAGTAAATTCCATATTTTTAGCTCATACACACAATTCGTTCCGTACATGTTCAAACGTTCAACTTTTTTACACAAAAAGTATCACTTAGCAGAGCTCAACGATGTCTTTATGCTTTTCAATTGGAAACTTTGTTTCTAGAAGACTAACATCAATGCGACGAAACATAAAAGTTGAGTTTCTTTCCACTAAAGAACAATCAGAACTTGGCGTATTAATATAAACGCTGAAATTGATTCTATAGATTTTTATGTAGCGGACATCCTCGGAGTGCTGGTCCAAGAAAATAATAATCAACAAGTCCTTGAATCCAGAAAATGTATTTAATTTATTATTACTCTACTAAAATAAATACCCTGACCGTAAATGCAACATATTCCAAACCTTTGTCGTACTAAATTTTTGCTTTGAATCTACGAGTATTAGTTATCGACTAGATCTTTGTTAATAAATTATTGATCTTTGACATGTGTTTAAAGCTGTGCACATGTTCAGATCTTCACGATCTGCAATTTAATATACCTCTAGTTGTACAAGTTTATTGATATAAACTTTGTAAAAGTTTATATCAATAACACAGGGCAACAAAATCGAAAAAAAATTAGAGGCCACTACACAATTTTGATGTATTGTGGTTCCAGTAGTATAAATATGGTCCAAATTTAAAATTCTATGAAGAATATTTTTTTTGTAAAATTGTAAATTCTTTTAGACGTTTCTTCACATAATTTATGATAACTAAAAAAGGGTTAGTCCGATATTATTAGAATAAACTTATAAAAGTTTAAATTTATATAGCCTTTAATCCGTTTATATATTGCGTTTTAATCGGCTCAATAGTTTCGGAGTTATAATAACAAATGAAGCAAAAAATATATTTTTTACGTGAAAATAGCAAATTTTTCTGTTTTAAAAAACTCATGAATAATCAAAAACGGCAGAAATTGCTCAGGTTTATTACTTCATGGCAAACCCACATATAATAGCAACAATATAAGATATCGAGCATAAAAATCAATTAATTATTTTCGCATTTATTCACAATTAAGTGAATTCGCTCATTTTCACAAAATTTTACTGTTTTGCTTGATATATATAAAATTGAGTAGTTAATGTTATTCTTTCGACTGATTGAATTTTGAAAACATTTTCCCCATGCTATGTGCAAATTTTCACATATATATTGCGTTTTAAACGGCTCAGTAGTTTCGGAGTTATAATAACAAATTGAAGCAAAGAATATATTTTTTATGTAAAAAAAATACAATTTTTTTGTTTTAAAAAATCATGAAAAATCGAAAACGACTGAAATTATTCAGATTCATTGCTTTATCGTAAAGCCACATGCAACAAAATGAGATATCGATCATAAAAATCGATGAATCATTTTCGAATTTATACACAATTAAGTGAATTCGCTCATTTTAAAAAAATTGTATGTGCTTACAAGCGTGTACTTTGAGTGCAAATTTTACATGTGTTTCGTTATTGTAACAAAAATTTTAACATAAACAAAACACATACAATTTTCTGAAAATAAGCGAATTCACATAATTGTGAATAAATTACTCCTCATCTTTTGATACTCTAAATTTTGTATCGTTTTGACTAAGCCATAAAAGATAATTTTCTCAGATCGTTTTGTGTACAGAAATATATTTAAGTAGAATACTTTCTCGTCTGCACTTTCGATCTGTCCGTAAATACCGCGTAACTATGTTGTAATATTTTGGAACCCTTTCAGACCATGATTGTCCTACCGAAGTCGATTTCCGCGACTATCCATTATAACCGGATTTTCGAGAATCCTTATTCGGAAATTAATGTCGAAATACTACATGGAGATATGTTTTTTGTTGATGTGTTCCCAAAGACCTACGAATCGGATCAGAAAGTAGGAGCTAATTTTTTTTTACCTTTTAAAATCGTTGGTTTATTTCCATTAAATTAACCGAAACAGGCTGTTATTACCATTGTGTTAATAACAGCGTGTTATCAACATTGTTGATAAGTACATGTTTCTACTCATGGAAATGTTTATAAACATGATTATAGACCGTTAAATTCAAACTGAGGATACAATTTCGTAACAATATTATGGGATTTGGAGCTGGTCTTAGAAATAATGAAATAATAGCAAAACTATATTCTCTTATATACCCACAACGTAAGTACATTTTAGGACTAAATACAATTTTTTGCTAAAATAAAAGTTTTGATAAAAAAAATTCTGAGAAAAAAATGTTTATTTTTTTAATTTAAAAAAAAAATTATTTCTTTTTAGAAAAAATAAATAGATAAAGGTAAAATATGCTCGCAAAATATGTTATAAATATGCTGTAAAAACAACTAAATGCAAAAATATGCTTTTAAGGGTAAAATATGCAAAATAAAAGGTACAAATCCATGGCAAAATTAAAAAAATTTCTGAAACGGATAAACACCTTATGCACTGCTCCAGAACTCGAGCAGGATAAAACAAGCGTTTGCATGAATCTGTTTTCCCTGGTAAAATATTATCAAGAGTATTTAAAGATTGTTTTAATTAACCTTTTTCAATTTTAATATACAGCTATTAGTGCATGTTATCATCTCAGTCATATTTATTCTATCAAAATTTTATGTGTACTTTTTTATATTTTCTTAATAGATCTATAACTTCTCATATATTTTAAGGCTGACTGTAGGAGCTCGAACTTTCCCTACAAAGATATTTCGAATTTGACATTTATCGTTTACAATAAGAGCTGCTTGCTGTCTATTGGTTTTTTTCTGGGACAGATTTTGAATTGGTTCATAATGGCCTTGGTCTTAATCTTTGATTATTTCAGTTGTGCTAGTGAAACTTTAACTTTCCTGCTGCAAAAAGCTACAAAAACACACATATTTGTTCATTTGTAAAATGTCCTTGTTATCAACATCTATCTACATCAGCAGCAGCAACACAAACATCATCCTTTTCTGTCCTAAAAACTGCACAGAAAAATATAATAAAATGAAATAATAACAAGAAGTAGTAGTGGGAAAAAAATGGAATCATCCTAAGCAGCCTATTTATTTGTCATTTTGTTGGCAAATACGAGTGTAAAATAAAAAGGAAGAAAATACTTAAAAATGGTTTTATAATTGATTTGCCTCAATAATTGAGGAAATCAACGAGTATATATTGGTTGAAGCTTGACAACAAGGAAAAAACTGACAAATAAAAAGGGTTCAAAGTAGGGATTATTATAAATTTAATTTAGGCACACAAAGCGAAGGGAAAAATATGGATTTTGCTTTTTAAATACACAAGATTTTATACATAGATTCATAGATACATTCCGGTGGCAGAGTGTCACACAGGGTTCATTCTGATAAGCAGTTTTATTACTTTGTTAATTTCTTTTATTCATTTGCCTTACTCATCATTGTGTATTTTATTGGATGCTTGGTCATTTGTTTGAGCTTTTTTAATTCCATTACTTTTTTGTTGTTGTGATGAATGATAAATTAAATACGGCTGGCTGTAAACTTGGCCTCTAATTAGTCTTTAGTAGAATGAAATTAACGCCTTGCAATCTTAGTTAAATTCTATTAGAAAATTGTTGTTAATCTTCCACGAATTCTGACCTTTCTTATGAGAAAGTGTATTAAGCCTTTTTCTTAGCATTTTCCTTTCAAAGATTCTTTATATCTTTTGATGAATATGATTTGAAAGGTTGTAATTCTGCTGTTTTTATGTGCCAAAAAAAAATATGGATCTTAATTGTTTAGTTATTATTAAACACTATGGGGTGTTTTATTATTACTTATTTAATTCGGTTTCAGTTTTAAAATATGTGTTAAACATTTTCTGGTTTAAAATATATTTTATTCGAATAATATTTTTTACTCGAATAATCGAGTGAATTTTTTAAAATTATTCTATCACTTGAATAACAAAAAATATGAAGTTTTTATTCGATTAAAATATAACTCGAATAATTTACAATTTTATTAACGAGAAAGGAAGTACATTATATGTTGACAATCAGGCGCATACTAGTAAATTATTTTTATTGAACGTAAATGGTCAGAAGGTATCTAACACCATCTGGCGATTATTAGAAGGGTCAAATACACTCCGAATCCTTGTAGAAATATTAGAGTTATGCCCGTAATTTCAATAAATAGATATCTATCAGTGCTTAGTTAATTACGGAGTAAAAATATTGGGTAATTTTTACCCGTAGATATTGATTTGAAATTAATGTAAAGTTTCCTTTCAGGTAAATTTATCTACTGGGTAATTTACACCGTAGATATCTATTTGTTGAAATTACGGGCATTAGAGGATATCACCACTTATTTATAAAAAAAGTATTAGCAGTTCTCTCGTTTGTAGAAATTTTTAAAACAATTTTGTGCTTTATATGAACATACAGTTCAGATTTCTTTGTGACATTGCAATATCAAACTGTCAATCAAACTTTATGTTTTTATAATTTTAAAGTTTATGTATGTCCAACGTTTGGAAATTATTAAAAATTTAGCCGCAGTGTTATTTATCCAATTAGTCTTCATTTTATTCCTTTAAGTTTGTATTATCCTTTTATAAATATTGTGTTTTTCCCAAATCTCACAACATAAAAAAAAAATCTAAAACAAATTAGTACAAAGTATAGATATCTGTTTTTCATTTCCGGTTAATCACCTTAGACAATAGATACCAATACTTTGATTTTTAAGCTTAGCAATGAAGCGTTATTTAATCAATTTCCTTTAAAGGAAAATATAACAACATATGTATATACTGCTAATCAGGAAAAAAATTTGTTTCTTCATTTTACTTAAAAAAATTGAAAGAAATACTACAAGACAGGGGTGGACAAATTTATGCTATCGTACAATAGACAGCAAGCAGCACTTATTGTAAACGATAAATATATCTATGGAAACCCATGTTCCTGGTGATAATTTTTCCTGTAGGTTCTAAGAGCTGTGCATAAATTATTTATCCGTTTCAGAACATTTACAAATTTTTCCATCGCTTTGTTATTGCACATTTTGACCTTCAGAACATATTTTTGCATTTCTGTATAACTCCAACTCTAATCCCATAATATTGCTACGAAATTGCATTATCAATTTGAATTTAACGGTCGGCAACGGCTGCTTGCAATCATGTTTATTAACATTTTGTACTTATCACAGTGGTTTAGAAATGTTTTTTTTTTGGAAATAATTCGATATCTTGGGAACTGTTTGAGATATTGTTACGAAATTTCACATGGTTAGAGCTGAGGTGTTTTCGAGTTGATTTACGTTTGTTCAACATCCTTGCGATAGTCAATGGGGGCTAGAGCGTTGCCCCTAAAAGTTGGTCACAAAAATTTGGAATTAATATAAAATCAAATGTCCTTAATTTAATGGCATTATAATATTTTACATTTTCAAATACCGAAATTCCTAAAACGGGGAAAATGTGTTCCAAAAACTCAGTTTTTTAGAAAAGTGCATACTATGATGTTATGTACCGTGTAATAATAAAAGAACTTTGTAAATATTCAAAAAACATATAGTACTATGCCCTATTAGGATTTTTTCTCAAACCTAATTTTTTTTTTTTTAATTGGCCAAGTTTAGATAGTTCTGGGGGATGTTGTGTTCGCTTAAGTGAGCCAAATTTTACTTTACACTCTTTTGCATTAAGTTCTCTTTCCGGATCATAAAAGAATTGTATTTAGTCGCAGCGAATTTTTTTCTACGGCCCTTTTTAGATGTTCCAACTTTGAATGCGTGTAACTTTTTTTGGGAACGAGATAACTGTTAGAAAATTGATTTATTTTATTTAGAAATTGTATCGTTAATATTTTGAAAATAAATTTCGACCGTCCGTAGACCCGCCATATCTAAAAAACCATTTCAGGATCGAGCAAAATTAAAAAAAAATAAATCAATAAACCTAAATATCTATTCAACTCAAGAATGATAGAAAAATAGATAGCACAGAACGAATTTTTTTTTAAATACTGAATGCGTAATCTATTTTACTATCATACTTGTATCCAACTAATAGATATTTAGTTCTATAAAAATTACTTTATCTATGATAAAGAAAATCTTGTGTTTAACAGTATATCCTACACAGAGAAAACAGATTCGTAATAGCAACCGAATTTGTTGTCAATCGAATGATTCGGTTGCAAACATAGATATTTTCGGTTCTAGCAACAGAATATCAGTGGATAAAGAAGAAATTCGATTGAAGCAACCAAACTTTTGTTACTACTTCTAAAATTTTGTTGCCATAAATGTAAAATTCGGTCATTAAGGCAGAATCATTCGACTGGCAACAAATTCGGTTGCTATTACGAATCTGTTTTCTCTGTGTATATAAAATCTTCATTATAACACTATTATCTATAGAAAATCTTCAGTATAACAGCATTTTCTATAAAATATATTCAGTATAACAGCATTTTTTATAGAAAATATTCAGTATAACAGCATTTTCTATAGAAAATATTCTGTACAACAGTATTTTGTATCGTAAACCTTCAGTATAACAGTTTGTTATAGAAAATCTTCACTATAACAATATTTTCCATATAAATTATTCAGTGTTACATTATTTTTTACAGAAAATCTTTAGTATATGATCTTTTTCTATACAAAATATTTAGTATAACAGGTTTTTTTTATAGAAAATCTTCATTATATTCATATATTTCCTACACAAAATATTCATTATAACAGTTTTGTATATAGAAAATCTGCAGTATAACAGTTTTTTATAGAGAATTTTCATTATAACAGTATTTGCTGTAGAAAATCTTCAATATAACAGTATTTTCCATAGAAAATCTTCAGTATAACAGCATTTCCTGTATAACAGTTTTTTCTATAGAAAATCTTCAGAATACCAGTATTTTCCATACAGATATTATTCAGTATAACAGTAGTTTCTACAGTTTTTTTTGTGGAGAATATTTATTAACAGTATTTCCTATAGAAAATCTTAATTATAACTATTTTCTGTAAAATCCAGTATAACAGTTCTTTTTTCTAGAGAATATGCAGTATAACAGTATTTTCTGTATAAGATATTGTATAAAGAGTATTTATGATGTAGTTATGAAAATAACTAAAATTTTAAATTCAATTACTTTGAGGTTGAAAAACGTACTATTTGAATGGAAATTTAATTTTCCATCCCTGCTACAAGAATAAAAATTAATGGAGTTCAACAAACCAGATTGTTTGTATTTATATCTCCGATAGCCAGTCATTACAACAAAACAATAGATAGAATTAATGAGGAACAAATACCAGCTACCAACCAATGTTATCACAGTAATCTTCTTTAGCTTATAACAAGAACAATGGCATCAGTCGTCGTCGTTGTCTTGGTCCTCATCATGATCATCATCATCAGCAGCATCATTGTCATCTGTATAGAAATTATGAGAACTAATAATATTATGAATACCCATGATGTTAATTGGAAAATATTGAATAAGTTGTATTTGTTGGCAGGTTGTTCGTTTGTTGTACGACGATTGAATGCATAGTTATCGAAGGCAGAATAAACTTGATAGAATTGTGTGATAGATAAGCAACGGTTTGGTAGACAAATAGATAAAATCTAAGAGAACAACAGCCACCAATATTTGCTGGATTTACCTTTGCCAAGTTGTAATAACTATAATAATAACAACGAAACATTTGAATGGGTTTCTATTAAGTTACAGTGTGACAAAGCATGATGAAAACAAAATATAAGATTAATTCATCTACTTACAAAGAATAAATATATGAATAAATAAATTTTGTTAAAATTTATTGCACTATCATCATGATAGTTATATGAAATATTTTCCACCATATTGTTTACCTAGTACGCAAGTAAATACATTTGCAACATTGTAGGTGTTTATAATTGTATTTGAATAGATGTTTCATGTATTTTAACTCAAATAGCTTTTAAAATGTACATTTCTCTTTACTACATATTGTATCTGCTATAGTTTCACGACAAAGTGGCAAAAGCGACAGACAGGCAGGCAGGCACGATACGAAAGTCAGAGTGTTTGTTCTAAATAGAATATGCCATGAGTTGTATTGAAAACAATAGACTCTAAAAGACAATTAAGATGGTATTTGGTATTGAAAAAAGGATAATGTCTATAAAGAAAATAACCGATTGATGAGATAGAACACGTTGCACACTATAATAAGTGGGTGGGTGTGTACATTTCTCAGTAACTGTATTCATTAGGACAACAATAATAACAACAATAGCAAAACAACATGCTATTCATTAAGGAACAATGGTTTGAACAGTGTTCTGTTGTATTAAACAAAGATAAAGGTGTTTCGCTGAAATGGAAGTTTGAAGTGTTTTATAGTGATGCTATTGAAATCGTTATCGATAAAGGGAAGGGTTACTAACTGTTAGTTCATTTAAATTTATAATTAGATTATTAAAAGTTTGAAAAAAATAATACTATTCTTTAATACATCTTTAATTGTTACATCTAAACAAATAATATATAAATTTGTGCACTTGGAATTACCAGGACACTAAAGGATACAGATTGCAAAGCCGTGTAGACCGTTTTTCCCAATGTCTTATTCCATATAGTAATAACCCTATTCGGTCAACATATTTTTATTAAATTTAAAAAAAATGTTGATTTTCTGAATTTGGCTATGAGTAATTATAGACCGATCGCCATGAAATTGGCTCGTGTGATTAATGGCTATATGAAACTTATTTCTGTTGAATTTTATGTTGATACCAACATTTTTATGAAATTTATGATCCTTCTTTTTCGAAGCGAGTCTTATATGGGACCTATGACTAATTATGGGCCGATCATAATAAAATAACATGCTATTCCGTATATATAAAACTTATTTGGAGTGAAATTTGTGTAGATACCTATATAAATTAAACATTTATGAGCAATAAGTACAATTTCGACTTCAATCAGTTTCAATGCTTTGTCCTTGATCCGATTTTGATTGAAATATATTCAAAACTATCTGACCGACAGACGTTGTCCTGTCTAGGGTAAAAAACAGCTTGTGTTCGATTTGTGAGAAGCGGTTTGAAAAGGGTAAAAATAGTTATAAAGAAAAAAAAAACGTATTATTGAATGATAATTATTATTCATATAGGGCATAGAATAAAATATACATAGAAGAGCTACAGAGACACAAAGAACCTAATTTTGTTGTCAAAAACCTAAGTCTTGCAACAACAGAATACATGGAAATCGATGTACATATTTTGAGTTTTTATATAAATCGACACAAATCGATTTTTGGCCAGAAATATGAGTGATCACAGATCGAGCTCCTTTTCTTGATTCAACGCTTAATGGCCAAGTTATTAACGAATTTAGATATTTTGAGCTTTTATAGAAAAAATCGATTTTTGTTAAGAAATATGAGTGATCACAGATCGAGCTCTTTTTCTTGATTAAACGCTGATTTGCCAAGTTATTAGCAAATTTAGATATTGGGAGTTTTTATATAAAAAATTGATTTTTGGTCAGAAATATGAGTGATCACAGATCGAGCTCCTTTTCTTGATTAAACGCTTAATGGCCAAGTTATTAGCGAATTTAGATATTTAGAGTTTTTATATAAAAAATCGATTTTTGGTCAGAAATATGAGTGATCACAGATCGAGCTCTTTTACTTGATTAAACGCTTATTGACCAAGTTATTAGCGAATTTAGATATTTTGACTTTTTATATAAAAAATAGAATTTCGGTAGCGAATTTAGATATTTTGAGTTTTTGTATAAAAAATCGAATTTTGGTCAGAAATATGAGTGATTACCAGGGAAACCGGAAATATGCTCTAAAAAAAGCGTTTTAGGCGCTTTAAATATGCAGTAAAAACTTTAAAATATGCTCTTAAAATTTAAAAGATATGCTCTTAAAAAAAAAACTTTTACATAATTTTTAACCAAAAAAAATTTACTTAAATTTTCAAATAAAAATCGTTGTCTATTGGATCTGAAAACATTCTTTGTTCTTTCGACATCAGCTGATGTTACAGGATCAAATTTAAAAGACAATATTTCTTTAACCCTTAGAACGGTTAAGTTTGAATTAGAACTAAAATTTGATATTTAGATGGCGCTATTATTAAAATAGTGCTTATTTTATATTAAAACAAGTAAGAGAGCTAGCTATATTCGGCTGTGCCGAATCTTATATACCCTTCACCTAATTATACTTCAAAATAAAAAATTTAAATATTTTTAGGTGAACTAAAATTTTTTTTCAGTTTTTTAATTTTTTGGATAAAAAAATTTTTCGAATTGTTATTTTAAATTTAAAAAAAAAAATTTCTGTTTTTTTAATTTTTTTTTGGTGAAAAGCCATCTATTTTTCAATTTTGAATTTTAAACAAAGGAAGTAAAAACCTGTAACACAACAGCGAAAAATAAGTAAGACAAAATTTGTTTTTGATAAACTCAAAATATGCTATTAAACAGTAAAATATGCTATAAAAACGCAAAATATGACATAAATATGCTCTTAAAACAAATATATGCAAAAATATGTATTTAAGGGTAAAATATGCAAAAATATGCACTAACAAATCGATGCCAAAATTCTTAAATAGTTCTGAGACATGTAAATATCTTATCCATGTGCTCATTAGACTCACCAGAAAAAACATGCATTTGCATATTTTGGTTTCCCTGGTGATTACAGATCGAGCTGCTTTTCTTGATTAAACGATGAATGGCCAAGTTATTAGCGAATTTAGATATTTTGAGTTTTTGTATAAAAAATCGATTTTTGGTCATAAATATGAGTGATCACAGATCGAGCTGCTTTTCTTGATTAAACGCTTATTGGCCAAGTTATTAGCGAATTTAGATATTTTGAGTTTTTATATAAAAAATCAAATTTTTGTCAGAAATATGAGTGATCACAGATCGAGCTCCTTTTCTTGATTAAACGCTTAATGGCCAAGTTATTAGCGAATTTAGATATTTTGAGTTTTTGTATAAAAAATAGATTTTTGGTCAGAAATATGAGTGATCACAGATCGAGCTCCTTTTCTTGATTAAACGCTTAATGGTCAAGTTATTAGCGAATTTAGATATTTTGAGTTTTTATATAAAAAATAGATTTTTGGTCAGAAATATGAGTGATCACAGATCGAGCTCCCTTTCTTGATTAAACGCTTATTGGCCAAGTTATTAGCGAATTTAGATATTTTTAGTTTTTATATAAAAAATCGATTTTTGGTCAGAAATATGAGTGATCACAGATTGAGCTCCCTTTCTTGATTAAACGCTTATTGGCCAAGTTATTAGCGAATTTAGATATTTTGACTTTTTATATAAAAACATAAATTATTAAAAAATTAGCCAAATCGATGTAGCCGTTTTCCAATTTTAGATAAATCGATAAAAGTGGGCGTGGTCAATTTTTCATTCCATAAAAACCTATGTTTAAAAAAAAAAATTGTCTAAGTCCGGCCGTTCTCTACTGATGCAATTACCAACGAACGACATTTGATTTTTATTTATATAGAAGATAGAAGATTACGATATGTACGTCCACCAGGTTCATAAAAGCCCTTCCGAGCCATTTAGTTCTCCACATTACCAGCATTGTGCAGTCGAATAGAACATGTTCAGAGGTTTCGGCAAGTTCACAAAACCTGCACTGTTCATTCTCAACATTACCTAAAATTAATTGGTGATATTTTAAACCACAGTGTCCGGTGAATTATCCAGTACGTATTCTCAAGTTTCCCTTTCCGAGCGATATCAAAATTTTTTCTTGGGAACACCAATTATTTTGATATGATAGGGATATTTTAATAATATTTTGCTACCGTTCACCTTCGTGAGAAGGCTATATATAAGTTTGTCATTCCGTTGGTAATTTCCATAATATAATTTTCCGACCCTATAAACTATATATATATTATGGATCATTATAGATAGCGTAGTCGATTAAGCTTTGTCCGTCTGTCTGTCTATTGAACATACACGAATCATACCTCAATATCTCGGGGAATTCTTCCGGCTCGGTTGCTGTTTAAAATTGAGAAAATCGGTCCACAAATGGGTGATATAAGGAAAAAACCAAGACAACCTCGATTTTTTACCTGTTTTTGAACTATTTCTGGATCACAAAGTCATTAATATAGACAATATGGATATCTAATGATAGATATTTCAAAGACGTTTGCAATGACGTATATAAATAAGACCATACATAGTAAGTTGGACCTACAATTGGTCAAAATCGGAAAAAATATTTTTCAACCCGAGTTTATTTTCACCAAAAGTTTTTTTTCGCTAAATATTAAAAAACAAAATTTAAAATTAAAAAAACAAAATTTTAATTTTTTTTTCCCAAAAAATGAAAAAAACAACTTTGTAAAAAAATTTTGTTTACCTAAAAATATTTAAAATTTTTATTTTGAAATAATTTGGGGAAGGGTATATAAGATTCGACATAGGCGAATATATCTCTCTTACTTGTTTTTTCGAATAACTTGTAATTTCGCAATTTTAAAGCAAAGTTTATACAGAGAATAGTGTTACTTATTATTTATTAAAAATCCTGTATTCTGATATAATAACGTTCATTCTTTAAGAACACTGTACGTAATGTATAAAGGTTGTATGAAATCAAAAACCATTTACAAATATGGCCGCAATATTTGGTTTAAAGAGTGAACAAGAAATCCAATAATATTCAAAAAGCATAAACTGAACATAAACACAGATACATCCATACTATTTAACACTTTAAAAGGTCAATTCGAAAAGTACTTACAGAAGTAATTTTGAACAACAGATGCAAGATATTATAATAGAAATTATTGGTTTTGACACAAATAATATTCAAATATAATAATGTCAGTTTTTAAAGTTGATTGAATGGTAGTTTTTAAGAACTTCTTTGATTTATGTAAAGCATTTTAAGATAAAGAAAGTAATAATAAAAACAATCTTTATATATTTCATTAATCTCTTTTCGAACTGTCCTCATACTCATATGTATGTATGGATGTGAACACAACATGAAAACCAACGAAATTTTCCATCTCTGACACTTTGTGTTTGTGAATTTAAGAAATTTCGTACACGTGATATGCGGTTGTGTGCTACAGAACATGTTCAATTCTTTTCATTCACATGCCTAGTCAATTTTCAAATTTTCCACAATTCTTTCAAACAAAAAATCGAGAAGAAAAAAAATTTAGCTGGAGCTTTTCTACTTTTCTGGGTTTCTTGCTGCTTGTGTTGTTGTTGTTGTCGTTGCTGTCCTTTATCTTGTTTCTAATTCATTGGATCGCAAAAACTGTCGTGTTCACCTTAATTGGGGAATACAACAACAGCAGCAACAATGACAATGACAACGACAACGACAAAAACAATAAAAAAAACATTATTAAGAACTACTACAAGAACAATACGAAGAGCGTAACATAACATACGTTTTTATATCCGACTCTATGAAATAAATTTGGAACTATATGCTGGATTTGTTGTGCGGTTTGTAACAGACATACATACAGACGTACATATTTAACTGTGATAAAACGTATGTTTCCGTAGTATTATTGCTTCGATGAAGTTATTCATCGTTTATGTTTCGTTATATTGTGATTACCGATCTGACTTTCAGTTGGAGATTTTGAAGTGGTAATCTGGGTAATTCCAGCGAGTTTAAAAACTCGATTGGATAGTTGACGATATCATCCGTTTTGTATGTCATCGGTTTCACTTTTAGTCTTAAAATCTAATTCGTCGACATCGTTGTTTTTCGCACCAACTTTCGCTCTACCAATTGTAATGGAAATGTTTCGAAACTCCTTTCGGATAAGTTCTGATTTTGATTCAGTGAACTGGTAAATGTGAATGCTGCCGGTCGAAATGTCAACCGGGATGTCTCATGTTCACCGTCAATTTGAGTTCATCGGCTGGCATTATTTGCCGAAAATCATTTGCCAATAGAATCTACGCGCCACAAAAGAGGCTTTGATTGATTCGTAAAGCCTGTAACGTTTTATCTAATGTCTCCAAAGACTTTTTATGCGCCATTGAACACTCATCCCAAACGATCAGTTTGCCTTGCTGCAAAACTTTGGCCATCGCACTGTTCTTGGAAATCTTGCATGTTGGATTTTCATTGATTTCCATATTCAATAACAACTTGAGTGCTAATGAGCTGTTCGACAGCCTTCCAACAACATAGCTGCAATTCCTGATGAAGTAAGTGTTTTGTCAGTGCCAAAATCAACTCGATCAAAAAAGTTTTTCTAGTTCCACCGGATGCGACCAATAAAAAATCCCTCCAGTTCCATATTTCACAACTTTCATAAGAGTGTCGTACGCATACTTTTGTTGTCCATTTAACAGTGGAACGTTTGTTTGAACTCTAAATGCGTCTCGCATCGGATAATACCTTGTTCGACATCAAATAATATCAGTTGGAAATTTGAATTTAATGTTCTAATACGCATCTGAAGCAAAATATCATAAAACATGGCATCTTTGTAATGGCTTCACAAATCAATCGGTTTGGATGGGAAGCATTATCGAAACAATGTTCGTATCTGACGAAAGCACAGGATCTCTGCTGGTGTATTCCAAATCAGTATCGTAATCGTTGACACACTTCTGTCACACAATTCACCATTTATAGTTCGCAAATTTTGGAATGATGTTGGGCCACGAACGTTGACTAATAGCAAACGTATCGTTTCTTGGATGGACTGTGTAAATGCGACCTAATGCGTCTGTAAAAAATGAATGGGGGAAACCTGGAACTCTATTTCCGCCGTTGAAATTTCTTTGACGATTGATTTCAAGTATAATATCTTGGCGTTTCGGAGTATAGCAGCTTTCGGCCAACTCATTGTAATATATTCTCCTCTGTATATCTAAAAGCCGGACATCAAAGGGACATGAAAGTACACCCTCTGATGTCCGGCTAAATGAACAACTGATGGATGTCTTTCATGAATGGCAAATGAAAAAAAATACCCAAATTGCGTTTTACTGCTAACATAGCTGCCCATTTGAAATTGAGTGACTTCATCGTTGCAATTCTCCACACTAACTCAGCCATGTCACTGGCTTTGGTTACATATTTGAAGATATAGTGGGCGTATTTGTGGGCAATTCGTTCATTTAAAAAAAATACCCAAATCGGTCCATACATTCGATTTTAGATATATTCTTTCGGTAAAAAATTAAGGAAAACTACGAACATTTAAAAAAAAATCGATGCAGCCGTTATCCGATTTTAGATAAATCGAAAAAAGTGGGCGTGGTCAATTTTTCTTTCCGTAAAATGTTGAAATCGTTCTCAACGGATGCAAGTACCAACGAATGACATTTGATTTTTATTTATATAGATTTGTAATTTACACAATTTATATAAAGTGTGTGTTTTTTAACACTCTAAACTTTAAAAAGCTATTTTAGGGCAATTGTGACCCAAATAAACTCAGAACAGCCATTAGAAACTAATTTTCAAATTAAGTTTAGGAACCAGGTGCAACAAGTGCCTCAGGGCATTGTTGCTGGTTTAGGTGTAAAAAACAATAATTATGATGCGATTTTATTGAAAAACTATTGAAAATATTTCGAATAAATCAGGTCAAAAGTATCCGGTTTATTTAAAAGGTACAAAGAACAAAGTATAGTTGTCGTAACCATGCTGAACCATGTTTTTCTCTTCGTATATCAAATGTGCAACCCGTAAACGTTATTCGATTTTGCTGAAAATTTTTGCATTGATTTTTGCATTGACGGAAAATAATTTTAATATTTAGAATTTTAAAAATGGGACCAACGAAAGTCGGAAAAGTTTAATAGTGAAACTGTAGCCAGAATACTTGGATACCTGGAGATGCACATAAAATCTCTAATACTTGAATTGACTGTTTAAATATTTGCTTATATTTAGCATGCTAACCCTTCGTGCTCGCCAGCCATAATTAGCTGTAACTTTTGCTGCATACACACTTGTTCAATGTGCTGTTTTGCTGTTCGCTTTTGTTATTTTTGCAGTTAAATTTTAAGTTTGTTGATGTCTTCTCGTTGGCTGTAACAAAAACGTATCCAATTAGAAAAACAACAATGACATCGATTGTAAGCCATCTATGGATATTTTCAATACACAGACAACCAGCCAGCTCAACTATCCATCCATCCATTCAACCAAATATCCAAACTCCCCCTTCCTTTACACACACAGTTATCCAAAAACAAATAAAAAAAGTGCTTTTACATGCCTGGGCTGTTTTTTTTTTTTTGGTTTTTTTCTATGGCTCTCATGTCTTTGGTATGAAGGTAAAATGTAGGAATTATGGAAAAGGATGTCTAAAACGGTGTTAGGATTATTACAGCTTTTGTTGTAGTTGTTGCTGCTTATACGGCCTGGCATGGCGAAATTAAACTTTATGTGCCAGAGATGTATTGAGGTTGTTGTATATTGGTCGTTCAAATGCTGGTATTTGTCGTTTTAAAAAAAATGTTTGGCAAATTTTAATCCGCAACAAGAACATGAGAGTGTTTTAAGTCAGATGTGGGCATTTACATGTATTTGGTGGATAGTTTTGATGTTTAAATCGGTAACTAGTTTTGCAAAAAAATAAAAATTAAACCTTTAAGTTTGATGTTTTTCTTAAAAAAATTTTAACCATTAAATATTAACTCCCTTTTATTTAAACAAAATTTCTACTCCAAAAATTAAAAATTCCTTTCACTCTTTTTGACAGCACAATTCTTTTTCCCCTTTCTATGTTAACTCATTTGAAATATTTCAAAAGAAGAAAAATAAATATTGTACAGACAACTACTCCAAAGGATGTAGCCAATTAAAGTTCAATTGAAAGATTAAAAATAATCATTTGTTACCTTTTAACAGAATCGTAAAGAAGGGTTAACGATGTATAATAAAAACGACGGTTACAACTCTATCTCCAGCCAGGCAACGAAACAACCAACCAACCATCCCACTCATTGTCTAACGTCAGTTAGTAATCCTTCAACAATGAGCATCACGTTCGTAGAATATCAACAACAACAACAAAAAAACGTTTTCAGCTGTAAACCCCAAATAATTGTACAATGAACAACAATGTGTTGGTGATACATGAATATTAGGGTAACGCTTACTTAGCTGTTTTTTTAAAAACCAAAAAAATGGCATTTACGGAAAGAAAAATTGACCACGCCCACTTTTACGCCCACTTTTTTCGATTTATCTAAAATCGGAAAACGCCTGCTACATTTTTTTTAAATGTCTGTAGTAATCCAATTTAATTTTTTACTGGAAGAAAAAGTTACCACTTTTTTTGATATACATATCTAAAATCGCAGAACGCCTGGATCGCTTTGGATAATTTTTTTTATTAAATGTTCGCAATAGTCCACAAAAGTGGTTTGTAAAAAAAATTGTCAACGCCCACTAATACGCCCATTTACCAAATACTTCTGGAAATATGTAACCAAAAGCAGTAACATTGTTGACTTAATGCGGAGAATTTCAACGATTGTATTACAACGACTACGATTGTATTCGCGTCGGAACTCTTGATTAAATGCGTCATCATCAAACATGTTCTCGTTGTAAATTTTCTCGCTCAGTTGCAAATTTGGGTTTGATGTTCTAATATGCATCTGATGATATCTGCATCATCATCATTAGAAAATCAAATCCAAATTTGCAACTGAACGAGAAAATTTACAACGAGGGCATGTGCTTGATGATGACTTATTTAATCAAGCGTTTCGACGCGAATAACTATGTAAATGATTGCGATGCCTTGAGAGAATCAGTTCAAACAAACGTTCCACTATTGAATCGACAACAAAACTGTGCATACGCCACTCTTGTGGAAGATTTAACTGGAAAAATTCTTTTGATCGCTCTGATTTTGACAACGATACGCTAGCAGAATGATATTGCACTTGCTTCATCAGGAGTTGCAGCTACTTTGCTGGAAGGTGGTCAAACTGATCATTCAGCACTCAATTTGTCATTGAATATACAAATCAATGAAAATCCAACATGCCACATTTCCAAGAACAGTGCGATGGCCAAAGTTTTGCAGCAAAGCAAACTGATCGTTTGGGATGATCAGTTTGCTATACTGCATAAAAAGTCTTTGAAAGCATTAGACAAAACGTTGCAAGATTTATTAAACAACCAAAGCGGCTTTGGTAGTGCGATGATTCTGTTGGCCGGTGATTTTCGGCAAACATTGCCAGTGATTCCACGGTCAAAGCCAACCGATGAACTTAGTGCATGTGGAAAAACATCAAGAAACTCAAATGGACTGTGAACATGCATGTCGAGCTGGAGAACAAACAATTGCTGGAGATTGGCAACAGCAAAATCCCGGTTGACAATTCGACCGGCTGCATTCAATATCCCGTCGCTTTCTGTCAGTTCACCGAATCGAAATCCAAACTCATCCGAAAGATGTTTCCAAACATTGCAAAAAATTACAAAAAGCTAAAGTTCTATATTGTCTGCGAAATTGATGTCGACGGATTGAATTTTAAGATACAAAGTGAAACTGCTGTCGAATTGATGACGTACAAATTGGTGAATTGGGATTACTTCCAACCGAGTTTTTAAACTCGATGAAATTACTCGGATTACCGCCTTACAATCTCCAACTGAACGATGAATCGGAAATCATAATGTTACGAAACATAAACCAACCACGTCTTTGTAATGGCACCCCACTTGCGGTAAAAAAGCTGATGAATAATGTCATCGAAGCAATAATAACACGGTGCTACGATGGAAAAAACTTGGAAAACGACCTAGCGTAGGTTATAGGGCTTGCTGAGTATATTAGAATTTATTATTATTATTTATTTTCAACAACCTAGCCTATTGGCCATAACCGGTTATAAATTTCTACTTAAAATTTGTGTCAAAAAATTTAGAAGTTATTCTGAAGAAACCGTTTTCAGTGATGTCCGTGAACTTATCGATCTGTAACTCATTCAGTCTCTGTCCGACTTTAAATTTTTGAACGGGGTTGGAAAGAAAATTTATTACGCTTTAAAATGACGTGCATTTTTTGGTACATTTGTTAGTTATAAGTATTGTTTTTGTTAATAATATCTAAAAGAAAACAAAATTTATCTACTTTTTTGAATTTAGTTGCTTAATACCAGTGTATTAAGGAAATTTAGTTCTTAACAGACTATTGGAAACCTTAGTGCACTAAATATTTAATGCACTACCCCAACTCTGGGTTTCATAGACAAAAATTAAAATAACTATTGTTGAATTTGAAAAATTACGAAAAAAAAATAAAAAATGGTGTTCCGTGTCGGAACACCATCAGCATTATTTGTTTACGCGCCAGACAACAAAATAAAAAATTGTATCATAGAGCATTGCAATGAACGAAATTATGATATCACTGCAAAGCAATCGAAAAACTATTTTTACAAATTTCAAACAGCTTCTCACAAATTCACAAATCGAACTCAAAAAGTTTTTCTAATTTGGACAGGACAACGTCTGTTAAAATAAATTTTAATTATACATAGTTGTTGTTAGATTTATAATGATTTTCCTATTAATAATAAACTAAACACGTATAATTTATAATAACTTTTAAGTCAAATGCCTTTGAAACTTAGACCTTCGGAGCATTGATAAGGGCCACCCTAATATACATACATGTATGTATATAGAAAAATAACCGATTATACATACGTTATATAGGCTGGCGTTATTT
Organism: Calliphora vicina; assembly: GCF_958450345.1. Classification (NCBI taxonomy): domain Eukaryota; kingdom Metazoa; phylum Arthropoda; class Insecta; order Diptera; family Calliphoridae; genus Calliphora; species Calliphora vicina. The sequence goes on along the minus strand of NC_088783.1, from coordinate 14,477,569 downwards.
TTCCCTTAGATGACAACAGTGTTTCTAAAGAAAACAAATTTCTAACAATATTGTAAAACATATATTTTCCACTACAATATAATAAAATATTGGAATTTTGTGAAATGTTAACAAAAAAAAAAAAAAACTAAAAGGAACGTGTAATTTTTTATTTATTGCTTACAGTTCATTGAGCAAAACGACGACAACAATTACAATAACAATAAAAGTTTAAAACAGACAACAACAACTACAACACATAATCGTAAAGTTTCAAAGAATAGGATCTCTAAGAAGGAAACCAAGCTACTCACAATACTCTCATCATGTACAAAAATGTGGAAAATATCACGACTGATGAAATGAATACAAATGTACGAGTATGTAAGCGATGCCTCGTGCTTTAAAAAACATTTATTATGTGTGGAAATATTTAATTTAAACATTAGTTTAAAAATTTTCTCAAGATATTATTATATTTTGCAAGAGAAATTTGATAAGTTAAGACAGGGAATAGAGCAGAATTTGAAAGAATTTTAATTAAGTTTTAAATAGTACACATTTTGTGATTTAATGATGAGCTATAACTGCTTTAACTAGTTTAAACAATCAACATTAGAGGTAGTTTTTTCATGACTTACGTATAACCCCTAAAAATATTAATATTATATAATCTAAATCACTTTTAAATTCTAAAATTTGGTGAAGTCAGTCTGGCAGTCGGTCATTTCACCTACTACGGCTTGTTGTCTTCTGGGTGACAACAATGCTAATAATAATAATAAAAAAACTCTTTTGAGGAGTTTTATTTTTCCCGTCAGAAAAAAACTTAATTGTGGAATTTTATTTTTTCATCATAAAATAAAAGTTTTTTGAGGAATTTTATTTTTACTGTCAGAAAAAAAATTCAATTGAGGAGTTTTATTTTTCCCGTCAGAAAATAAAATTCATTTTATGTAAATTGACACCTAAATATTGCCGTTGGTCAGATCATTACAAGTTGTAAAGCTTCTGTCATTGCAATTGAATAAATTGTCATTAAAATAAAATCATGTGGGATTTTAATTTGTTATTTTTTGATTCCTATTATCAAATTGTTGTTGTTGATTTTTTTCTTAAAAAAATAAATTACTACAAACATTATGTCAGATAGACTCAATAAAGAAATATACTGAAAAAGTATTAAACAATCAAAAAGAGTTTTATTTACTGCCGGGAAAAATAAAACTCCTCAAATCACTTTTATTTTATGAAGGACAAAATAAAACTCCGCAAATGAGTTTTTTTCTGAAGGAAAAATAAAACTCCTCAAATGAGTTTCTTTAATGACGGCTATTTAAGACTCTTTTTTTAAGAGTTTCATGAGAACTTGCAAAATATGTTTGTGAATTGGTGAGCTAAGAATCAGTTTATTTGTCCAGAGAAAAACAACCTAAAATCAATAAAACCTATATTGAATCAATAAGAAACATTAACGAAAGTCTAGTAATGTTGACATTTTTTATTTCAATATGGATCAATATTAATTTAAAGTTGCCCCATGGTACAATCAGTTACCAGGTACAATTATTAGAGAGAGTTTCCAATGTTCACCCCTAAAACGTCAAACTATGTATTTAATCACTTAACTTTTTTTAATTTGTTACCGCGATATTTTTTAAATTTGTTACGTTTTAACTGAAATTATACACACTTATTAAAAAATATAGTTTTTCTTCAATTGTTAGTAAATTTTTGTAATAAAAATTTAAATTCAATTATTTTTTTTGGCATTTCCTTTTTATATTTTTTAATTTTCTTTTGTTTGACGTTATAGGGAATGTATAATAGAGAACATACTTTCTAATAATTGTACCTTGCTAATTCTACAATGAAGTTGCCCTATTTTAACAATTTTAATATGGAAACAATATAGAAATAACATTGAATTAATGTTGAATTCTTATAGAACTATATTGTCGTCATATTAAAACAATGTGGAGAAGTAATTGAAATTATATTTTTATTTTAGAAATAAAATTGAGTCAATATTGAATTAAGAATGAAACAATTTAAAAATAAGGTTATTCAGCATTAATTTAATATTGAAACGTTATGAAATTTAAAATGCACAATGGTACCAGGTTAAACAAATTTTTAATTCATGCAGGTATTTATTCACATTTCAAGAAAATATTCAAATTTATACAAAGTTTTGGCGTAGTATATATAAAACCCTTTTAGCTCTCCATCAGAATGTTCCACTTCAAGATGAAATGTTTGAACGGTTAGTCCAAAGGAATAGTATTTTGTAAAAAGTTCTTCAATTTTGTTCTCGTAATCGTTAATGCATAATAAACATACTGTGAAACTTTCCTGTGCATCTGCAATCTTAGCTTTTTTGCAGCATTTTCCGGAAGGGTTTTGCATTTAGCTGAACATGGCAGAATGCATTGAGCAAAGTTGAAATTATAAAATCTTCAGCATCTGAAAAAATAACTACACAGTAAAGTTTATGTCTAGATTTTATTTGAGGGGGGAATCAATTTGACCACTTTTCTCATTATTAATCGTATAAAATTCGTAAAGTCAAGATTTTGAAATTTAACCCTCCCAATAAAAAAAGCCAGGCGTAAACTTTAAAATCATCGATACATGTATATTTCTTTTTATTAAATTCTACTAGATTTTTTTATAAAATCCTTGTTATGTCTTTTTTTTGTGTGGTTTTAGCAATTCGGAAAAGTTCCTTGCAATAGTCGTTCCGAAGTTCAGTTTCGTAGAAGTTTTGATTTTTTTCCTTAAAATTGTGCCATTTAGAATACAGCATTTGCTCTTTATTTGGATATAACTATTTAAAATCTTGTTTTATCTAATATAGAAAGCGATTTTAGTAAAATCATAAATTTAAAAAAATTAACTTACCACTAAATTAAATTTCAGCGACATTTTTATCAAAAGCGTCCACAACAAATAAAATTTCACAAACTAATAAAGAGGGAATCAACTGATATGGTTTACATATTGATTTAAAGTGTTGTCATATAGATTTTAAACTGTTTCTTATTAATTCAATGCTTTTCAATTTAAATTTGAACTTATTTAAAAAATTAATAAAATAAAAACTTAAAATAATATGTTTCCACTTTAAAACAATGTTGATTCAATGTATTCCACGAAATAAATAGAAACTACATAAATTCAAAGTATAAAATTATTGATTTAATGTATTTTAATATTATATTGAAAATTATTGAATTAATATGACGCGTTCTTATTTTTAAGTTGCAGTTTTTCCCTGAGTGTACATATTTTTCTTTACTTTTTAGAACCTTTTTAGAATGTTGAATAAACTGTAAATTTGTCTTGGATTTAAAGGTACTTTTTGGTTAATATTGTTGCGTTTTTACCTTTTAGATATGGTGGTTTAGTTACTTTAAATAAACCGGATACTTTTAATGGCAAATAAAAGCAGTAGTTTTTGTAACAACACTTTATATATTAAATTCTAGATTATAAATTAAATAGTCACTCTCTTTTTTACACACACTCATATTACAAACTTTAAAAACGCTATGGTAATACAGTTTATGATAACTGTAATAGCGCCTAGGATACACTGACTAACACACAACTCAGTGTAACTATTTATATACACAGCGCCATCTTCTAGAAGTATCATGAATAATCTAACGGAAAAAACTGTCATACTTAGAAACAATGTTAATAACAGCATCCTACCAACATTGATGATAAGTAGAAGTTTATAGTGATGGAAATGTTTATAAACATGATGAATGTTACAAGCAGCTAGTACTGATCGTTAAATTCAAATTTATAATGCAATTCCATAACAATATATTCCTGGGTGATGTAAGGAACCGACAAGGGTGCTTTTATCTCTGATTAAATTATTAAATGTTTCTGTGCAAATTGAGGTTCCATATAATTCTTATATCTTATATATTCTTACCATTGACACTAATTTGATTTAATTTGCTATAATTATTTTATTGTTTTACTCAAAACAGCAAAAGACATTAATTATGTCTGCCTCGAAAGATGTTCCTACATACATATGTATGTACAAAATTTCCATTTTAAATTTAACTGAATTTTATTTACTCTCTACTGAAGCCAACATGAGTTAAATTTGTAAAAATTTCACACAAAAAAAATTCAGTTTTTTTGGAAAAGGAAAGACATGACGAATTGTCAATTTCCCCCTCAAAAAATAAAAACAGAGAAAAAAAAAACAGCAAAAAAGATGTGTAACAAATCTAAAAAATGCGTATTGATTACAAAATATTTTCAAGAATTGTGCCATTTTTTATTTGCCGTTGAAGCAGCATCAGCAGTAAAAGACAAGTTTTTTCCATTTTTTTCCTGTTTTGTTTTTCAATAAGACAACAATCATTGAAATGGCTCATTCGGAACAAAAGATGAATTGAAAAATAAAACAAAAATTGTTAAAAGTTAAATTAAACAGAAAATCGTTTAGTTGCGAATACAATAAAGGCCACTCACTACTGCGAGCAACGGCAGCAGCGGCAAACAAAATCCTAGATGAATGAAAAAAAAATCTTGTAGAATAGGAAAAAAAAAACTTTACTACGAGTACCATTCCTTATTAGACATATACTACACATTTCTTACAGTTATTGTGCTTTTATGGTACAGATGGATTTATGTGCCAACGACCAGCTCAGAACAAAAAAAAAATAATAATTGAAATAAAAAGTTGTAAAAGAATGGCTGGCAGAGTCAAGTGACTGTATGAATGACTGACTGACTGAGTGAATAGTATTAAGGGCAATTTAAATTTGTTTAGTATTTGTTTCAGTGACCATTTTTTGTCTGCAATAGGATCAAAATCAAGTGTTTAGTTGAATGGGGTTAAAATGGGGGCGGGTGGGGGTTTACAAAAGTAGCTTTTGAAAATAGAAAAGAAAGATTAATCTAGTTTTAAGGTTGGTAAATAGATTTAGTTTTTTTCTGTTTTAATTTTTTCCTTTACTGGATTTGTCTTTATATTTTTTGTTTGTCTCTTTTTTTTTGTTTAGTAGTTCACCCATTTTTGGCCTACCAACAAGTTTCCTTGACTTTTGACTATTTTCCTCAAAATTTTCATAGTTGCTAAAGTTGTTAGTTTTTTGTTGTACTATTTACAAAGGACTCTTACTTACACTTGGTAACACTCTCAAAGAAGAAATATAATGAAACACATGATACCAAAAACCAGTTGGAATGTTATACATATACGGCTGTATAGAATCTTGGTTATTTTTCAATTTTGTACAAATGGAGAAAAAATTTGGTAGTTTTTTTTCGGAAAATCAAGTTTTTAATGGAATATCGGAATTTTGACGACAAATATATGTATATATTTTTTTTTTTGGAAAATTTTGTCTTTGGTGAAACTTTGGTTTTTGTGCAGAAACGGTCTTTTGATGAACTATCGATTTTGTAGGAAGACAATTTTGGTAAAAAACGGTTGGCTTGGACAATTTTATTTCAACCGACAAACGAACAACAAACAAACATTACTTATAAGAATCTAGATTCTAGAATAAACTATTTTCTAATTGGGTTATGTTTTAATCAAGAACCGAAAACAAGGAGTCCACTTATTTTCAGAAGCTAATGATCTAACATTTAAGATTAATTTTTACTGTAAATCACTTAAGATCAGAGATCGAAAATAACTCGTCCATATACCAAAACAACACAAATTGTGATTTATATTTTTGTGATAAAACTAAATCACTGAAAATAACATTTATAAAATGATTTTTATTTAAATGGTTTGACCTTTATTCGTTTTTGTTGTTTTTGAATGGTTCAATTCATTTGTTCTTGTTCTTAATAACTGTTGCATCTCTTTTATTTACATACAATAACATATTGTTAGTAATTTTTAACAAATTATGGAAATAATATGATAAGTATGAAGTAATGAAGTCTGAGTAACAGAAATGAGATTTTTTTTTAAATTGCTATTAATCTTTTATTAAATTTTATATATTTAAGCGTTGATTTGTATCAAATGCATTATTGCGATTTATTTTCATGTTCGCAAATGAAAAAAATATTTTATAAATCACTCATCCAGATTATTTGTGTTTGTTTCTTTTCTGTTTCTCTCAACCCCAAACCTAAAATGTTCTCGAATGAATCACTCTCTCAGTGATATATCACAAACAATTATTTTTAAATGGCTGCGAATGTGAATTTACAATTGAAATGAAAGTGAACCCATTATTTTCGGTCTCTGTTTAGGATACATTTATGAAAGAAATTTGTTTGTACGAGGTTCAAGGAAATATAGCAGAATCTCCCCTTAACTAAAATCCGATAACGTGCAACCAAATTTTTAACGTTAACTACCTGATATAACGATAAATTTTGTTTTGTTTACAGATATCCTTAACAAAAACAATACCTATAACTTACAAATGTATCAATAAATGCATATAATTATAAAACAATTAAAAATCGGACAAAAACTGACTGAGTTATTGGTCGATAAGTTGACGAACATCACTGAAAACGTTTTTTAGTATAACTTCTGAATTTGAGGGTGTTTCTGAAATTTTTCGGCACAATTTGTAATGTATTCAGCAAGACCTATAACCCACGCTAGGGCGTTTCCCAATTTTTTTTCTATTGTAGCACCGTGTAATCGGCTAGATAGCATTGCTTGCGGTATCTCGCTAATTACTAAGGTAAACACTAAGCTAGCTTATCGACGAAGACTTTTGACTTCATAAAACCTTAAGTAAGTTTTTCCATGCTGGAAATACTTATCGAAAACTGGACTTTCCGAATAAGCCACATGCAGCGTAGTTGCAAGAAGCTGGATTGTAGGCAAGAAATTTATTGCCTTTTTCGAGTTCTTTTCTAAATTAAATTATTACAAATTGTCTGAGCTCTAATATATATTTTGGGCTAAATAGATATAATTTAGTTTATTAATTGTTAAATAAATATTATCCTGATCCGCCCACATATATTTCTTGTCACTTAAAATGGGAGTGTCAGTCAACATATCCCTACAAAATCCAAAACAAATAAGTTTTATGTAAGAAAAAATCAAAATCAATGCTTAAATTTAAGACCCATTTTTGAAAGTAATTTTAAAGTGCAAAAATACCATTTATACATATAATTAGATGCTTATCATTGGTTTATGTCTCGAACTATTAGTGTAGGGTATCACTATAGGTGTAGGGTATCACATGGTCTGTCTTGCCCGATTATACTTTCTTACTTGTTCTTGTTTATAAAACACTGATCCCCTGAAAATTATTAAGACTTCAATGTTTCTGTGTTTTTTTTTTCATAAGGGTCACATATTCACTTTCATACACAACAACACAAATCCCAACTACACTTTATTAATGATACCTATACAGTAAGGTGGTGCCGTTTAAGGAGACCGTTTCTCAAAATGTTTGTCCTGGCGTCAGATTCTGGTGAGCTGAATCAAATGATAATATTTCTTGTAAAGAAATCATACAAAATATTGATAACATGTGACAGGTCTTTCAAAGACGCTTTCAGTGTTGTATCTGAATTCTCCTGAAAGTCCAAAAAATTAAATTAAAAATTTTTGAATTTTTTAAAAAAAAAAATTAAGTTTTTCTAAAGTTTGACAAGAAGTATTTAATGTTATTAATTTATATTAATATTATGAAAAATAAACCCCGAACGGATTTTTTCAATTTTCGAAATTCAATCTACATCATTTCCAATTGTATTTCAGAAATTTCTAATTGTATTTCAGAAAATTCCAATTGAATTTGAATAATATTTCAGAATTTTCTAATTGTATTTCAAAATTTTCAGCTTCTAGAAAGTTATTTAAGTCATCGAAAGTTCGTTCTTAAAGAGGGAGACTTCATAAGTTCACCACAGCCTATTGAAGCAGGAATTATACTGGGTCCCTTCCTATATTTGCTATTTACTTGTGATATGCCTACATGAAAACCCCCAAGAAGCATCTGTACTTTTACAAGACCATATACTCGACATAGAAAGGTGGTTAAAACAATGGAGAATAAAAGTAAACGAGCAAAAATGTATACATCTTACATTCACATTGCTTATAGAATCGTGCCCTCCAATCCTAATAAATAATAATATAATACCTCAACAAACTGAAGTTAAATATCTAGGTCTGCATCTAGACCGACGTCTTACCTGGAAAAAGCATATAGATACGAAATTGACTCAAATGAAGTTAAAATTACTACAAATTTACTGGCTAATTGGTAAAAACTCGAGATTGAGTTTAGTTTGCAAACTTTTGCTGTACAGCTTCTAATATACAAAAAATTCAAAGATTCCAAAATAAAATATTACGAATGATAACAGCAGCGCCTTGGTATGTGAGAAATATTAACATTCATAAGGACCTAGGTGTCTCCCTGGTGAAAAATGAAATAAAAAAACAAGCGGAGTCATATTTGAAAAAGTTAGAAGTTCACCCAAACCCACTTGCACGAACATTAATGAGAAGTAATGGCTACATCCGACTAAGAAGAAGGAATCCAACAGACCTGCACTGATGATAGGATCTATAAATTAAACATAATTTTTCGTCCAACTGTGGTGGGACGTAATTAAAAAATAATATTTAGATTTAAGATTTGAACAAATTATTGATAGTTCACATTATTTTGTGAAGATACAATAAATAATAAAAAAAAATATATCAGAAATTTCTATTTGTATTTCAGAAATTTCCATTTGAATTTCCGAAGTTTTAATTTATACTTAAAAAGTTTCTAATTATATATCAGAAATTTCTATTTGTATTTCAGAAATTTCCATTGGTATTGCTATTAGAATTTCCTGAAATACAAATAAAAATTTCTGAAATTCAATTGGAAAATTCTGAAATTCAATTGGAAAATTCTGAAATTCAATTGGAAATTTCTAAAATGTAATTTGAAACTTCTGAAATGCAATTGGAAATGGTAGTTCGAATTTTATTTATTTTATAATTGTTCGAACTAAATATATACTCAAGGCAATCAAAATAAGCGTAATTTCATAAGTTTTCCATTGAAATCCAACAGTTTATTCATTTAATTTCATTGGGTTATAAAGAAACATTTTTGGTTTAACTAAAATACTTGCAACATTTCCAACAAAAAACTGTTATTGATTTGTCCTGCTTACTTTGTGATTGAGAAGCGGAATCTTAGAATGAATTTAACTTTTATTTTAGTTGGGGGCCACGCTATCATGCTTAGTACCAATAACAACCATAACAACAACATCAATAAAATGAAGAGGATCAAGGACAATAAGTCCATATAAATTCAAACATACATTGTTTGTTTCTACACATACAATAATACCATAAGGATATTTGTAGTCTCAAAGTATGTATTAACGAAATGACCCTTTAAAAAACATTTTTTTTTTTTTTAAATTTCTGTTTTGCTTCGTTTTTTATGCTCGAGTGTTTCTGTTTTAGGTTTATTTTGTGTATATTTTTGTCACATAATTTAAGGGAATCATAAAGAAAAAGTCAAATGGCCATTTATAGTCGTTTTGTTGCTGTTGTTGTCGTCCTTTGTGTAGGTAGGTATTCTAATGAATTGACCATGAAATGAACTTGTTGATGAATGATGTCGTTGTAGATGATGATGATGACAAACTTCTACTTAATACACCCACCTATCAAATACTGCCATACAATAATAGACCTGAGTTATGTGTATTGTAAAATGGGCCTTTTCAACTCTTTCAATACATCTATCTTCCCCAACTCCTGCTGTTTTATATTGCGTATAAATGATGGCATGTTAGAGATTAATAAATGAAAATTTGTTGAAACGCCACTAAATTTATTGAAATTGGAAAATGGCCAGTCTATTATTAATAATTATCGCTAAATAGATTTACGAACAATATAAAGGTTTGTTGATTTAAATGACAAGTTCTAAGGACAATAATATCCTTGTTGTGTGTTTAATATATTGCTGTTAAGCAGTGAGCGTTGGTTTGTAAAATATTATTAAAAGGAATGAAATTGTTGGTAAAATTTATTAATATTTGGGCATTATTGATTTTTATTAAAAGGCTGCAAATTTAGACTTTGCCTCTCTAGATTTATTTACTAGGTCACTGAATATTCAATTGTGCTTTAAAAGAGTCAAAATTTATAAACTTTATTTCCAGTTTTAACGAAGAACTTTAGGAGGAAAACGCGACCTATACAAAACTTTGATACACATGAATCGCTGCTTTTTTTATAGCGCTTTAACATCATTCCGATCCAAATTGCAGCAAAGTTAATTAAAATTAGCGTTACCTTTAGCATTTAAACTTGAAAACAAGACTGCATTATACTAAAATCCCAATATTTTTAAATTATCTAAATTGGGTACTTTGTGTAGCCACAATTCAAGACTTGTGTCCATCCAAAATCGATTTTATTGAGATACCCAAAGTCCATCAATTGGCCTGCGTTATTTTAATACCAAACCAACTAGATTATCTGATTATCATGCATGGCAGTTAAAGTTCACAAAATAGTAATTTCCGTCATAGGGACCAATGCCAAACAGATACAGAAAATGTGGCTCATCGTATATTTCTCCTTACGAAAACGTCTGCAGTAATCTGTTCTAGGATGAGATAGGAATAAAAGAAAAGAAGGGTTGATAGTACTTTTTTGGTACTAACTATTTGTTACCACATATTTCAGATTAATCCTCAGTTAGTGGCACCAATTAATACGCTTCGTCATAGTGGGCAAGGCCAAACATTGACAGAATAAGTGGTTCACCGTCTCTTCCTCGTTATGACAACTTTTGCAGTAGTTATTGGGCCGTAGACCCATTATCATAGTATGCGTTGTTATGGTCCAGTCAAATCTTTTCACGACGACCATTTCATTGGAGCACCTAATTAAGCAAACCCCAACGATTTTCGTTTCGTCTAGTGATTTGCAGTTTTGTTTAACAATGGCATGGTCCATGACTGCATTACATTGCAACATGTTGTAATTAGTCCAATTTAACTCCATTTTATCTAAACTTCATCAAAGAGTCCAATATTATTTGCAGGTAACTGGGTCCCTGACCACAAAAACATTGTAATTAACAAAAAGGCTGACAAAATTGCGAGGAAACGTACAAGCTTTTCACTGGATAATATAGAAACGTAAATTTTATCCTGAATATTCCAACCCATAAGGCAGGAAATTAAGGTTGAATTGAAGAAATCGGAAAGAGTCCGAAAGCTACTGGCAAACAAAATACTTATGAGTCAAAACAAATATCAAACAGAGAAAGAAACTTTTGGAAATGGATAAAAGGCTACTGAGAATGATCATTACAGTTCATAATAAGTATTATGAAATTGGCTATAATTATAATCATACATGTAGATGGTGCAGAGAGGCTGTAGAGAACACTAATCTCTCTTTTTGTGAATGCCATACACTATAAAATTGACATTTTATTATACTTCGATCCTATTGCTTTCAGAAGTCCACAAATATTGGAGGTTTAAATCCAAGGATACTACTAGATTACAATTAGAATGTCTAGAATATATAGGACAACAAAATAAGTATTACAGTATACAGGAGAAACGGTTGAGGAACTTGAAAGTCATTACAATATATAACCCATTGCTCTCTATGGATTCTGGCTCAAAATTGAATCTGCAGTTACCATGTCCAAATATTAGTGTTTCGCAGGTTAACCGAAAACCCAGTTTTTCTTCACACCTGTCAATTTAAAAAACTGATTTTTTATTAACCGCTTTACCCGATTTTTATCATTCGGTTAACCAGTTTTTAAATTTGGTACTAAAATCAATAAATTGCATGTTTTGGTAATTTTTTTTTAATTTATATTCATTAGTACACACATTATATCACGCATTTGGTTTGCTTTGACACAAATATGGCCTAGGCCAGCAAAAAAAGTGTGAAGACCAGGAATTGGAGGCATTTAAAACTAAACAAAAGCTTGCAAAATCATTGAGAACTATAAGCTAAAATTTAGCAACCAATAGGACTCATCCAAAAACAGGGAAATTGGGTTCCATACGGATTGAAGTTGAGAAGCATGACCGAAATGATGCTTAAATGCTATAAATGCAAATGATTTTTACACCACCGAATCATTGCTAGCAGTGAAAAATTGATCCATTACGATAAACCGAAGCGTAAGATATCTTATGTGAAGCCCGGTCAACCAAAGCCAGATATCCATGGCGCTAGGGCAATTCTCTGTATTTGATGAGAGTAAAGGGGTCTTACTATTATGAGCTGCTGAATGAGCTGTGACTATCACAGGGATCCTGTATCGAACGCAACTGATTCGTTTGAAGCGAGCATTGCTCGATAAATGTCCAGAATATGGAACACGATTAACCGAGAAACTGGCTTTCTAAAAAGGTCCAAAAACCGACAAAACGGTTTTCTATAAACACTATTTAATAGAACGCACTTCCATATCAATTAGAAACTATCACCAACCCTAAACATCCCTTTACAGCAATCAGTATACACTCACTTGACATTACACAGTGCTTCAAGATCCTGGAGTACCCTGGAGTACATTAATATATTGAAATCAAATCCACTGTCAACCAGTTAAAGCTCCTAAACAGTCCTTCTGGTGGCATAGAACGTTCCACACCTATTATCAGAATAACAGTAACATTAAAATCATGTTCAATGGTCTTCGAGTGGAAAGAAAGCTCCATTAGCACGCCTTCGCTAAATAAAATAACATGAGTTTCACTCCAACCTTTAAAATCTTATTAAGACTCCTCGGATAAATATCCCAATTGCAACAATTTACCCTTAGACGATTAGCCTTATTTATCCTATTCTGGATATTAAGATTCCATTATTGTGTCCTGTCAAGAATAATACCAAAATACTTATCTATATCCGTAATATTTAGTTTGATTTCATGGCAACTAGATGTTTGCAATCGAAGTTGTTGACCTCGATTGTTTCTGTTCTACCAATAAAAGAGAACAGAAACTTAATTGAAAACAAAATGTTTGTCTCTCCATCTAAAATTTCGCTGTGAGAGCTATAAATCCGACCATTACGGCTGCATGAATTATTCGATTGAGATTTAAATTTAGTTGTCATAACGAAACTGCTATATTTGTGTTCCCTTCAGTTTGTAGATAATAATGTTATCAACTTCAAACCTCCTTGTGAAAAGTACCAGTTCCATCCAATATAATCTAGAAAAAATATACATATTCATCATCATTAAAATTTCTTTATTTACTGCATCATCATTGCCTGCCTCACTTCTGTTATTTACCTCGTTACAACTTTTAAATCTTCTCCATTCGTATTCCTTGTCATTCACTTTAAACTTAAATGGCCAAAAATTAAAACTTTATTAGTCCTTAACTTACTCACGCACTATCCAAACAAAATAGTGACACAGTTAAGAATCATTTCAGAAAAAAAACGTGATTTTTTTTTGTTGTTACTTCTCGGTTAGTCTGTTCAACTTCCTACACTAAGTATGTATATCTGTGTAATATCTTTATCATCTTTTATACAGTTTCATCATCTTCATAAAAAAATGTGAACGTAAAACAGTGAGAAAAAAAAACTATTCACCGCTACATTGTTAAAATTTATATGACTGAAAGTTGCGAAACAAAAAAAGAATGTAAGAAACAACTTTCTTGGGTGAGTTTTTGTGTTTTTGTAAAATTTATTATTTGATTTTTTGTTCTAGCACTACTTGTGTGTCAGTCAGACAGGGGCGGTAGAGGAAGGTATCAGAAATGATCGAGGAAAAGGGTTGGATAATTTTCTTTTAAATCTAAATCCACTTTAAAGAAATAAGACATTTTAAAATTACACAAGACAAATAACTTTTGAGTAGCAACGATCATAGTTAATCAAAATGTTGAGGTAAAGCAGTGCAAAGTTTTCAATTGATACTTTCAAAACTGGATTCTCAGACAATAGTTTTTAAGGGAACTAACTTATAATTTTGCCAATAGAATTGCCCTACTCTCTATTTTCTTTTTTATATACAAATTTACTTGAGTAAGTGTAGAGAGACATTTATGTATTTCTCTGTAATAAAACATTACACCTGGGTTTCCATCCTTTTCCGCAGATGGATAGTTTTACTAGATACTTTATGTTTTCATTGTTTTTGTTTTGTTCTTTTTTTAGATTTCTTGTTTTATTCAGAATAAACAAATAACAAATTTTCTAGTTGAAACAAGTTGAAACTTTTGACTATTAAATGAAAATGTTTACCACAAATTATGCGCGAATAAAGAAGTTCGTTCTCCTTTTCTATATATATTTTAATTTTAATGTGTAATAAAAGTTGTTGGCGGTTTTGTGTAAGTCTCATTATACATTATACACTATCTCGATTGAGCGGACAATTCAATTCGTACTTTAAGGAAATCAGGTAGAGCCTCAATTAAGAAAACTCAAAATATTTGTGTATCGAGTTATAGTTTGCAATATGAGGACAACAAATTTTCTTTATATATGTTTGTAACTGTTTGTCATTTTTAAGGGTAGATATATGTCATTTATTCTCACTTAGATATTGAACAACAAAACTTTGTTGCTTACATTAGCAACAAAGTTTTGTTTGTGGAAAGTGCCGATGAAGCACACCGATTGACCACCAGAGCTTATGATGAATGTGTTTCATTGGTTTCAGCGTGCAAAAGAAGTGCTGATTTTGACATGGAAAACAAAGTCTGTCCAGGCCAAACTGTTTGAAGACCAAGAATTGGAGGCATTACTCCATAAAAATTGTTGTCAGACTCAACAAGAGCTCGCGGAATCATTAGGAGCTACTCATGGAGTAATTTCAAATACTTTTGCGAGCAGCAGGATTCATCCAAAAGCAAGGAAATTTGGATACCATACGAACTGAAGCTGAGAGACCTTGAAAGAACACTATAAAAGAAAATGCACCGAATCATTACACAGAAAAAATTATATTTCAATTCAAACATTTATCCCATATTGAACTGGTTTCAATTATTTCATAATTAAATTAAGTATTCATTTGCTTAAAAACAAAATTTCTTGATATTTTCTATTGAATTTTGAGTTTTGAATTTGATTATTTTGACAATTGAATATACAATTTTCGTTATTGGTTGAATTTCAAATACAAAAATTATTGAATAGATAATTTTCGCAATTGAAACACAAAAAATAACAAAAATGTGTTTTCAATTACGAAAATTATCTATTCAATAATTTATGTATTTGAAATTCAACCAATAACGAAAATTGTATATTCAATTGTCAAAATAATCAAATTCAAAACTCAAAATTCAATAGAAATTATCAAAAAATTTTGTTTTTAAGCAAATGAATACTTAATTTAATTATGAAATAATTGAAACCAGTCCAATATGTGACAAATATTTGAATTGAAACGGTTTAAGAAATAGTTTTTTCTTTGTACTTACAATAAAAAATAGGGGCCGAATGTTAAGGTCGCCCAACCAGCCGAATCGACACCAAAGCCAAATATCCATGGAACTAAGGTAATGCTTTGTATTTAGTGGGACCAAAAGGGTCCTATTTATTATGAGCTGCTGAAATCTGACCAGACCTTCACAGAGACCCAGTATTGAAAACAACTTATTCGTTTGAAGTGAGCATTGGCCAACAAATTATAATAGTAATATTCTATCATGAGAACGCTCGGCCACATGATTCAATACCTGTTAAAAAGTATTTAGTATGAAGCGGTTGGGAAGTCTTGCCTCACCCCACTTATAGTTTTGATGTTTCATGAAATATTTTTTCCTTGTCCATTTTGAAAATACTTTTTTGATTTTCTCGAAAGAGGTGTTAAATTGACCCCTAAAAAGAGGAGCTAGAGATCTAGGATCGTCCACAAAAATAATCCCCATAAAATTCCACAATATAACTCTGACAATAAGAATTCTCTCAGACATTAACTACAACATTTTTTTCGATAAAAAAAATAAAAATTTGACCCACTGTAAAAAAAAAACTCAGACCAGCTGGACAATAAGTTTATTCTAGAAAAATTATATACTCAACATGCCCTTTAAGATATTCTGTTTCAATCAAAAAGTCTCAATTTGTTGGACCGTGATATTAGAATATAAGCAACGAAATTTATTTTTATGAAATAGCTGTAACAAATTTGCGACCAAAAACAAAATTTCTTCGAAATCCTCCAATTTCAAATCGGTGCCCTTGCTAATGTATAAGGCTGATACAGTTCCCGACAGGAACTCTGCTAAAAATTTAGAGGCCAAAAACAGAGAATGGAAATTGAAGTCAAATTTTATACAAAAAATACGTATTGAAAATTATTCGCAGCTTCCGACTCAATATTTTTATGTTGCTGATGCTCTAGGGAATGTTGTAGAAAAGTTTTGGACCCAAAAGCAGAAAATTTTCCCAAGAAGTTCTTGGCATGACAAGCAATATGCAGTTGCGGCAAAAGAAACCAAACATTTGTTACAAAGGGCTTTGTAAATACCGAAATTTACATTAAGGAATGTTTCCAAAAAGGATGCTTCCACTCATAAGACTTCTTAATGTGTCCACTTATTTTTGGCCTGATTTGGAATTCTGTCACTATGGTAAGCAAGGTCTTGAGTGGTACAAGAACAATAACTGCCTGAAGCTAAGTCCAGTGGAGAGTTATTGGGCTCTTGTTAAAAGAGAATTGAAGAGCACAAAAAAGGTGTCCAAAAGTGTGGTAGATTTTAAACGGAGATGGACTACCTGTTCGAACAAAGTGACAGAAAGCTCAATAAAAACCTTAATGGAAGGGTTTCCGGAAATGGTTCGTAAATTCATCACTATTGATAAGAACTATACAAATTAGCACAATTCTTACTTAAATAAAAATTCTATTTTTTGTAAATTGTAATAATAATTTCAATAAAACCACCATTTTAAAAGGGTAAAAACGTTACAATATTTTATATCTGAACATCTATGGGTGAATGAAATACAAAAACTATTTTTAATTTGTCATCAAATGTTAGTTCTGAGAATAAAAAAATAATTTTTTATCCAAATTTAGCTTTATTAGCAAATTTAGCAAATTCAATAAACCCGACTTGGTAATTATGTAGCTCTAATTTTATTCGTTATATATCCCTGTATATTACATATTTAATATTTTTTAGTGTGGCTTGTTTATAAGTTTTTATGTTTTTAACACAAGACAAACGACGTAAACAAACTTTTGCTCGTTTCATATAAACAAAGTGCATCGAAGTTTCACAGTTAGAGTCAAACTTTCGTGTAGTTAATTAATGAGAATGTTTTTTGTTCATTTTACTTTTGCTTTGCGGTAAAATAACAACTGGATGGATGGTAAAATTTTAGCAAACTAACACAAACACATTGACACAATAACTCATTTACACAGATACACTCCTATACAAACACTCATACATATAGATACATATTTACAACGAAATATCAATTAGAGAGCATTTCTTTTCAACGGAAATATAAAAATGTAAGTTTAAAAATAGTCTATGTAAAATTGCTATAAATTCCGTTCAATTTATTATTACTGCTTTAATAACCTTTGAAATACAAAACTTTATAATTATTTCCACAAATAGTATTAACTTTTTTTGTAAAAAAATATTTAATTGTTTTTTTTTTTGTAAATTATTTATTTAATAAATTTCAGGCGAAATTGTAACACAATTGTTTTCTATTTGATTAAATATTAAGGTAAAAATAAAACAATTTTAAATACTTATTTAAAATATTACTATTTGTTTTTGTTTTTTCTTTGTATTACTACATATTATTATTTTTATTATTATAATTATTATTGTTGTTGTTATCATTTGCAATTATAGGTGTAATTGTTTTTTGTTAAATTAAATTGAAATTTAAATATTTAATTGTTTAATTCTTTTTTGTTTTTTGTTTATTATCTTTGCAGTTATATACCTACCTGAATATATATTTATGCAAATGCAATTGTTTGGTAAGTATTTATTTTTAATTACAACTATTGATCATTTCAATTAAATGTACAGGTGATTTTATGGATTATAATAGAAATTTAACATTTATGTTGTTTTAAAATATAATATGTAACCTCAAATGATTATATTTAAAAAATGTCATAAAAAATGTATTGATCCACACTGAAGAACTATGAGCCTAGACCATTATTCCATGCCAACATAGAATAGTGTGGCCTTTACTTTGCACTTTTTCAACGCTCACAAAGTCCAAAATTGTTCTCCTCATATATATAACAAATGATGCAAATTTTAACAAAATCGGATAACGTTTAGAGGTTGAACATTTTATTTAAAGCTTCAAGTATTTGGCCAAGAATATTAAATATTAAAAAAATTCAAATTAAAAATACTTTTTGTATGTCATTTACCCATAGATGTAAAAATATATAATTTAAACCTTTTCCAGTTATAAAGGTTCTACATAGAAATGTCTCCTGGGCCTAATGGTATATCTGCACTGGCATTGAAGCAGTGTTCTCGACGCTAGCTCGTTCATTATCAAACCTTTTCAGCTCTTTATATCGTGTCGGCAAATTTCCTGTATGTTGGTAGGTTTCTAATGCAATGCCAATTCCTTAAAAGGGAGAGACTAGCAACCCTGAAAATTATCGCCCAATATTTGTTTGTTCTGCACTTTCAAAGTTATGGAAAGTATGGTGAAATATCTAGAGTCGAACACCATCTTGTGAAATATCTCGAGTCGAACAATTTACTCACAGACGGGCGACTTGCTAGCCTTCTATCGAAAAAATGGTGTCGTTCCATTCACCGTTTTTGCGAAAGTAAAGAGGTGGGTCTAGATATTTCTAAGGCATTTGATAGGGTGCGCTTCTATCAAAAAAAGCCTGTCGGAGATTGGGGCAAAGAGACAAAATGTGGAAATCTCTGAATCTCTGTGGCTGTGCGAATAGAGTCGATTTAAATGCACGCAAGACTCAATGTTGTATGTTAATATACAAGTGCATGACAGATCATATTGCTTCATCTGTTTTTATGGGTGGTGTAAATATTAGAGAATCAGAAGCCCTTGATGTTCTAGGCATGACTATTAGGGTGGCCTTTAATAAACGAAAGTTGGATTTTGGCCATTCTCATCCTCCAGTTTGGTGAACATTAGCAAAAAATCATCCTGATTTCATAAGAGTAAGGAAATAGACTTCATTGGCCTAAAAATTGCCAAATAATTGGTATTTCTCGAAAATTTCAAAATTTAAATCGTAGGTACGGAAAAACTATAAGAGATATTTTCATAATTTTTTCACATTTTTATTCCCTATTATATTCTTAATAAATCCCAATGAGATGATCAAAAAATTCTGAAATTCGTTTAACAAAATTTTTAAAAATTTGAAAATTGAGTTTTGAAACTGCCGTTAAAAAAATTTTATTTTTTTGTTCATACCTAAGAATAGGTTAACGGTATCCTACGACGACAAAAACTCATATACAAGTATATATGGACATATTTTAAGTAAAAATGAGCTTTTATTTTAATATTTATCAAAATATGTTAATTTTGTTCCTACATTTCTTGTTGTAGTGGCCTGAGACACGTTAATGGCCTGGCGAATTTTTAATAACTTTAACATTTTTTGACCGATTTCTGTTTCTTATGCCTCATTAGAACGATAATTACGTACACATTTCGATTCTTTTAAATTAAATTACAAAAGTAATTTTTTAATGGCAAAATTTTTACAAAAACTGAAAAAAATCCATTTTTTCCCCTTGTAAATGCATCTCAAAACTTCAGAGGTCTTGCGGCACGTCTTAACCCCAACCGATTTACCTAAAAGTTGGTCATGGTTACTGTAACCATTTCAATATTGTTACAAGTTTTTTAACTATATTATAGTCACAGTAACCATTTACATGATTGTGGTAACCATAATATGGTTAATTTACGATTCACATGATTGTATCAACCATATATATAGTTACAGTAAACAAATATATGTTTGTGACATCCATTCATATGATGAAGGACTTATCATATTATGTTGCTCTCGGCTTAAGGCTTATCATAATCTGAGAACAACATATTATGATACAATTATTCATCATAAATATGGTTGCCACAAACATATATTTGTTTACTGTAACCATATATATGGTTGATACTATCATGTGAATCATAAATTAACCATATTATGGTTACCACAATCATGTATATTGTTACTGTGACTATAATATTGTTAAAAAATCTTGTAACACACAAAATTCTATTTAAAAGAATTTTGACTGAATTTCAACTCTTTGATGATAGAGAGAGAAACCTTATTTCACTATCTTCCTCGAACTCGAACGAAAAACATGGCTAATCAAATTGAAATTGGATTCCTCTATATCGAAAACTTTCTTTCGAGAGTTGAAGAAGTTGAAGAGTTGAATTTTGGTCTGTTTCTCGACCTCAAACCAAAGTTATTCATTTTCCTTCACTGAGCAAGATTTGAGGGTATAGAAACCTAATTTGTGTTTCTAGATCACCAACTAAAGTTAGTCACTCGAAACTGATTGAAATAGAATTCCTCTATATCGAAAATATTCCTTTAATTGAGAAGGAGTTGAAGATAGAAAAATCAGTCGAAATATTAGCCTGTTCCTCGATCAAAACTCCTCGAACAAAAGCTAGTAACTGGAATCCGATTGAAATGGGATTCCTTGATATCCAAAACTTTCGTTCGAATGAGAAAGAGTTGATGATAGAGAAACCTAATTTCGACATTTTCGTCGATCTTGAACGAAAAACATAGCGAAAGAAAGCAACTCACTCTTATCAAATTGGATTCCTCGATAACGAAAACTTTCTTTCGACTGAGAAAGAGTTCAAGATAAAGAAATTGAATTTTGGACTGTTCCTCGATCTCGAACCAAAGTTATCAACTGAGAAAGAGTTTAACATGAGAATTAGTCACTCGAAGTGGATTGAAATGGAAATTGGATTCGTCTATTTCGAAATCCATCCTTCTACTGAAAAAAAGTTGATGATAGAGAATGTTGTTGTGTTTCTAGATCACCAACGAGAGTCAGTCCCTTGAAGCTGATTGAAATTGGATTCATCTTTATAGAAAACTTTCGTTCGATTGAGAAAGATATGCAGATAAAGAAACCGAAGTGTAAATGAAGCGGTTACGTATTACTAGAGAAGTAAGAATGTATCCGAGTATATTGTTTTTTGAGTTAGAGTTAAATAAGGGATCTAGTGAGCATCTGTAGAAATCCTTGGTGCCATAGAAAGTATATTTTGCGACCAAATTGGTGATATTTTTTACAAAAATCCATATACATAGCACATCGGAAAAAACACATCTTAGGTGCAGTAGTGTAAGGGATTAAATGATAATTGTAAGCAAGAAGTGGGAACTCATCATACAAAAATCATGTCTTCTGTAAGGTAAGAGCTAACAGCTGCCGTAGCAATGGTTACACAATGTTGTAGCTATAATACTACCTATAGAAGCTGTTAATAAGGCTAAAACACATACAAACTTTAACGTATTTAAGGATATTCCCAGCAAATGCCAATAGCATAAATGTCAGCTGTAATTCAGCATGGCCACCATCATCTCCGTCATGCTCAGGAGTTTTCTACAAAACGGTGAAAATATTGTTAAAATGTCTGCACTAAATGCGAACGTGTGTAACTTAGTGTGTTTATGCTCTACATTATTTGGCGGCATATTGCCTAAAGCTACAGCTTTTGTTATTATTGCTGTTGTTGTTCCAAAAAAAAAAATAGTACAAACTACAGCAACACAACTAAAAGACGAAAAGAGGATTTTTACCAAAATAATGTCTGCTGTAAATAAACACACAAAAAAGATTCAACTGAGTGAACGCATATGAGAATAACAGAAAAAAATATTCACAGACACTTTTTTTCATGAAAGAAATCATAGGGTGTTGAAATAGTTTAAGAATTTGCTTAATTGGGGTATTGGGAAATACACAATTCTATGAAATACTTAAAATTTATACAAGTTAATCCGTATTGATTCTTTGATGGAGGGTTTGGTATTGCATTCACAGAATTTAATGAATTTTTTTACTTTACTAATTATGATTATTCCAGCTAAATATGAGAAACTGAAAGCTATTAAAACACATCAATTAACTTGCAATTAAAATGTGTATTCAAACACCCTGTTTCTTTACCCGCCGACTACACATGAACTGTGCAACATGCATTGTATGCATTTTTCAAAGAACCAGCGAAAAAATTTAAAAACCATTCAATTGTTTTTTGCTGGAACAAAATTTTTGTGCTTTTAAGGCTCCCGTGTTCCAGAATTTTTTTATTAACAAAATCTACTACAACATACAAACATGAAAACTATAGGAATAGTAAGTAAAACTTGCATTTTTTTTCAACTTTCATTTGAAAATTTGTTTACTTTTGAAGTTTCAAATTTAAACAGAAATTTGTTTCACATTTATATACTATCACTAGTCTGTTACTTATACATATGTTAATTTGTATATTTGGAATAGTAGAGTATGTGTATTTTAACAGATTAAAGGATAATCAATAGAGACATTAAAACAGAATAAAGTAGGTCTTTTAAAAATCCCACAAAAAAAAAGTGAAAAGTAATAACAGCTATATATGTTTTACTAGGGTGGCCTAGTTTTTATGAAGGAAATATAAACGAAGGAGGTGAACAATTCACAGGTCCATTTCTTGAGATAATTTGGTCACCACAAGTTTGGTGATGGTTTCACACGCTGTATGGTAGCGTTTGCCATTCACGGGAATGTTGGCTCCGGTTTCGGATTTAAAAACAACTGTGTCGATGATGTCTTCATCATTAACACCTCACCAAACAGTTATTTTTTCGCGATGTACTGGAGTCTCAAGAGGATTGTGCTCTTTCCCGTTAAGCCAGAAATGAGCCTCATTGCATTGTAGATAATTAGACGAAAAAAATGTGGTTCAACTTTCAGTTGATTCTCAGCCCATCCATCGAACACACGACGCAATTGATGGTCAGCTGGCTTTAATTCTAGCACCTCAAAATTTTGCAAGTAGTGGACAGACAGCGACCGAGTTGCTGAGAACGCAGTCGGATCGATAAATACCTGTCCTCTGGCATTAAAAGCGCTTGTCAAAGACCTTTCACATGATCAATATTTCATTTGCGAAAAATATCAAAATGTCATAAAAACCTTAAAAAGGACTACATTATCTTAGAATTTTATTTTAGTTGAAAATCTCCGCAATTTTTTTTTAGAACCACCCTAATGTTTCACTCGTATGTTTAGCACAGATATCAACAAACAAATTTGAATATTTCTTATTTACTTTAGGCTACATTTTGACTAAAAATTGAAATACAGATGAACATTAGGGTGGCCCTTAATAAACGAAAATTGGATTTTGGCCATTCTCACCCCCCAGTTTGGTGAACATTAGTAAAAAAATCATCCTGAAAAAATTTTAGGTAAATCGGTTGGGGTTAAGACGTGCCGCAAGCCTTCTGAAGTTTTGAGATGCATTTACAAGGGGATAAAATGCATTTTTTTCAGTTTTTGTAAAAATTTTGCCATTAAAAAATTACTTTTGTAATTTAATTTAAAAGAATCGAAATGTGTACGTAATTGTCGTTCTAATGAGACATAAAAAACAGAAATCGGTCAAAAAATGTTAAAGTTATTAAAAATTCGCCAGGCCATTAACGTGTCTCAGGTCACTAGAACAAGAAATGTAGGAACAAAATGAACATATTTTGATAAATATTAAAATAAAAGCTCATTTTTACTTAAAATATGTCCATATATACTTGTATATGAGTTTTTGTCTTCGTAGGATACCGTTAACCTATTCTTAGGTATGAACTCAATTTTCAAATTTTTAAAAATTTTGTTAAACAAATTTCACAATTTTTTGATCATCTCATTGGGATTTATTAAGAATATAATAGGGAATAAAAATGTGAAAATATCCCTTATAGTTTTTCCGTACCTGCGATTTAAATTTTGAAATTTTCGAGAAAAACCAATTATTTGGCAATTTTTAGGCCAATGAGCTCTATTTCCTTAGTCTTATGAATTTTAAGCCAAACTTATTCAGAATATTATAGTCCAGATAATTCTAAATATACTCTGAAACTTTTACTAAAATCGGAAAATGTTAACCCTTAAATCGTGAAGGTCAAAAGTCAAATTTTTCAATATTTGGAATTTCTCTTGGAAAGATTTCGAAATGTTGTATATTTTTGGGCCGATTTTGATGAAATTTAACAAAAATATAACACAAAGCCTAGTATATACAAAAACAGCAGAAAAATTTAAATTAACCCTATATAGCACTTGGGGTTAAAATGACCCGAAACTTCTAAAACCATAAAAAAAATTATGATTTTAAAAGTTTGGTGTCTTTTTAACCCCAAGTGCCATTAAGCGTTAATTTCCATTCTTGTGCTGTTACTATGAACCATAGAGTTTATGTTATATTTTTGTTAAATTTCATCAAAATCGGCCCAAAAATATACAACATTTCGAACATTTCGAAATCTTTTCAAGAGAAATTCCAAATATTGAAATATTTAGAATTATCTGGACTATAATATTCTGAATAAGTTTGGCTTAAAATTCATAAGACTAAGGAAATAGAGCTCATTGGCCTAAAAATTGCCAAATAATTGGTTTTTCTCGAAAATTTCAAAATTGAAATCGCAGGTACGGAAAAACTATAAGGGATATTTTCATAATTTTTTTACATTTTTATTCCCTATTATATTCTTAATAAATCCCAATGAGATGATCAAAAAATTGTGAAATTTGTTTAACAAAATTTTTAAAAATTTGAAAATTGAGTTTTGAAACTGCCGTTAAAAAATTTTTATTTTTTTGTTCATACCTAAGAATAGGTTAACGGTATCCTACGAAGACAAAAACTCATATACAAGTATATATGGACATATTTTAAGTAAAAATGAGCTTTTATTTTAATATTTATCAAAATATGTTCATTTTGTTCCTACATTTCTTGTTCTAGTGACCTGAGACACGTTAATGGCCTGGCGAATTTTTAATAACTTCTAACATTTTTTGACCGATTTCTGTTTTTTATGTCTCATTAGAACGACAATTACGTACACATTTCGATTCTTTTAAATTAAATTACAAAAGTAATTTTTTAATGGCAAAATTTTTACAAAAACTGAAAAAAATGCATTTTATCCCCTTGTAAATGCATCTCAAAACTTCAGAAGGCTTGCGGCACGTCTTAACCCCAACCGATTTACCTAAAATTTTTTCAGGATGATTTTTTTACTAATGTTCACCAAACTGGGGGGTGAGAATGGCCAAAATCCAACTTTCGTTTATTAAGGGCCACCCTAATGAACATACATACAATTTTGTTTATCCGGGCGTATGATTAACGACTGCAGTAATTATACAATTTATTACTCATACTCGAAATTTAGTAGGTTTTTCTATTTAGGATTTTATACAATTTTTTTTTCATACATGTACTACAAATATCTTGTTTCTTTTTTATTTAGATCTTAGGCGGTAAAACATGCTATGTTTCATATAATTACGAGGCTTTTTTTGAAGTTTTACTATTTATGTGTGTTCAAAAATGTTGATTAGTTTTGTTATTTTGGTACATAAATTCTTAACAGAATTTTTTTTAAGGCACATACATTTTACATACTCTTCACCTAAGTATACTTTGATATAAAGATTAAAAACAATAGTTTTTGATTAAAAATTAAATTGTTGGTGAAAAAAATAAATTTTTCTGAAACTGTTTTCTATAAATTGGCCTCGATATATACCGCTGGATAGCTCTTTCATTAGATATGAATAACTTAGTAAAAACAAGTAAGAGAGCTATATTTGGCTGTGCCGTATCTTATATACCCTTTAACAAATTTTACTTAAAAATAAAATTTTTTTCAAAATTTCATTTTCAATTGTTTTATGAATTTAAAATTTTACCACAAACTAAATTTTTTTGGTGAAAAAAAATTCGGTTTAAAAAATATTTTTTTTCGATTTTCACCCATTGTGGTTCCGACTTACTATGGCGTCATATATACGGTTTTTATATCTCAGCCATTTCTGTTCTGATTTTCTCGATTTTTTTATTCTAAACATAAAATAAATATATATGTACAGTCGCGGATTCAGGTCAACCATTTGGGGGGGGGGGGAATTAAAATTTGTTCTACATTTTTTATATTGAAAACTTTTCGGTTTTGCGGGGGGGAATTTCCAATTTCACCACCTCTGGATCCGCGCCTGTATATGTATATTTATTTAATACTAGCTGACCGCCCAGGATTTGCCCGGTAGCTATTACTAATATTAGTTCTTCAAGTTTCTCCAAAAATTTATCTTATAAAGAAAAATGAGAATTGAACAGGAGACAATATATTAAAAATTTAAACATCGGAAGTTTTTTTCTTTACAAACCAAAATCAACGAAATCGCTCCAGCCGTTCTTACGTGATACCATTCCATACATAGATCATTTAATTTTTATATATAGATAGATTTAACGTAATTAATTTTTATTAATTACATCCGATTTTCAACAAATCTTTTTCTGGGAGTACAAAATGAAATTAAAATTGATGTTGTACATTGTGCAATTCAAAAGCTATTAAAAACTAAAATAAGTTTTCATGTTAAATGTTTTTTTTAATCAATACAAATTATTGAATAGATAATTTTCGTAATTGAAAACACATTTTTGTTATTTTTTGTGTTTCAATTAAGAAAATTATCTATTCAATAATAGCTATGTTCAATAACTAAAAGTTGTTACTAGTAACAATTGTTACTGGAAAAGCGTTCATTAACTCAAAAGACTTGCAAGTAGAGAAAAAATCAAGAGCGTATAAATTTTAGAGAGTGTTCTCTGGTTGCAAACTATTACAAGTTCTATTTTGAACTCGTAATAGTTAGCAGCTTATATTTCATATGTTTTGCGTTATTGTTTATTTATTTAAAATTTTATTTTTGTGGTGAAAAAATGTCAAAATAAAAGAATTTTCAATAAAATTTAAGAAAATGTGAGTATTTATTAATTTTAAAAGGAACAAAATAAGAAAATTGTGTGTATAAAACAATTGTTACTGGAAAAGCGTTCATTTACTTTTTACTATTTTTGAGAATTTAAGAGAGTAATTTTGTAAATTTTGATTTTATTCTCTCGTTGCAAGTATTTACTGGGAAAGTAAATGAACAGACCTAATATCTGTATTTGAAATTCAACCAATAACGAAAATCGTATATTCAATTGTCAAAGTAATCAAATTCAAAACTCCAAATTCAATAGAAAATATCAAGAAATTTTGTTTTTGAGCAAATGAATACTTGATTTAATTATGAAATAATTGAAACCAGTTCAATATGGGATAAATGTTTGAATTGAAATATAATTTTGTCTGTGCACAACTAAATTTAGAATTCACTCAATAGCATTTATCATATTTTTAAAAGTCGCAAGTCATATTTAAGTAGTGAGATCGAACAATTCTTAACATATTTAAATTTTAATAAAAAAAAGAAACCTCTAAACCCACAGTTATTTTTATTACAACTTGCAAAAAATATTATTTTTTAGTTCTAATCAATAGTGATGAATTTATGAACCTTTTCCGGAAACCCTTCCATTAAGGTTTTGTATATCTCCTTTTAAATTCTACCACACTTTCGTACACCTTGTTTGTGCTCTTCAATTCGCTTCAGGCAGTTTGGATGATTTGCCTCTCTTGGTACAAATACTACTCAAACATTGGTTACCATAGTGAGAGGATGCCAAATCAGGCCAAAAATAAGTGGATACATTAAAGAAGTCTTATGAAGAAAAGCTCCTTCTTTTATAAACTTTCCTTCATGTAAATTTCGGTATTTATAGATCGCTTAGTAACAAATGTTTGGCTTCTTTTTTTGCAACTGCATATTGCTTAGCATTTGCTTTAAATTTTCTTACCAAATAGTACGAGTACTTAGCTAACCGGACTGCTTTCCTACTGGATGTGTTAGGAGCTTTTTTGAAAATGCTTTCTATTTATTGGCTTTATAGACATCATGTGGACCATTACTTCTACCTGAACCAGGGTTTCTATCAACGAACAAGTTCTTCTAATACTGTTTAATAACATTGGAATCAGTTTGATTGTTTGGCCAACTTTTTGTAGGACCAAATTGAGTTTTGTTGAAAATATTAAATAATTTTAGTAAACATAATAACTGAAATGTTTTACGAAGGTAAATTGATCAAAAAAAAATCGAATAATACTTGGGTTAAAAGTTTTAAGGAAAAACGTGTGTTAAGGTTTTCTCGATCTCACTCCTTATATTGCCTAAGCAGTCTCCATAGCGAATTCATAAATATAAAACAATTATGAACAAATAATATAAGAGCCAGAATTAATAAAAACAATTAAACAAATATGTATTTTTATAAATTTAAATCTGAAAAATTCTAAAATTTCTAAATAAAAAGGCCAAATATGCTTTGAAAATATGACTAAATATATCTGCATAAATCTGCTCTTAAGGGAAAAACAAGCAAAATTATGCACTAACAAATCAATGCCTAAAATTTAAATGAAACCAAATCATGGCTTCCATATGATTCACCAGAAAAAAATAAGCAATTGGATATTTCCGGTTTCCCTGGTAATAACTCTCCAAGTTATGTGTAAATTCAAGCAATTTTTTATAGTTTTTTTTAAATATTTTTTACCATTTAAACAATTGACAATTGTTCACATTACCACAAGAGAAAACACTTGTTTCACTTAAACTAATTTTGGAAACTACAAAATATCTCCACTGCTAAGCACTCGTTTCCCTAGCCTTAAAGTAAAATTACAAAAAAAAAAATATGCAAAAACTTATGTACAAAATCAAAAATTTGTTTAGTTGTTGAAATCTATTGTGTGCAAATAATGTACAAAGACCATAATGAACACTTGTGGTCATTCGTTGCTAATAGAGTGTGAGATTCGAGTTACAGAGAAAAGAATAGTTATTGCAAACAAATTGTATTGAAAATTTGTTTTGGGCACCTTTTGTGTATGAGCTGGTTTTATTGTTTTTATGTACAACAAATTTTTCAACAATTTCTTTTAAAGACTCTGTGTGTTTTTTTGCATTTCCTAAGAAACAAAGGCTGTAAATAAAAAAAAAACCAACAATAACAAAGCAGACAAACACACAGCTACTACTGACACATAACCCTACATATTTACATTTGTAACACAAAACAATGACATGTACATTAGGGAGGCCCTTAATAATGGGTGCCTGGATAGGCTAGTCGATAGTGTGCTGGACTATTAATCTGAGGGTTGCGGGTTCGATTCCCGCCAGAGACTCTGGGTGTTGCTGCAGACAAGCAAAACGCTTCGCAGTTTGTGTTTGTTTTTATATAAAAAAAATATACAAATATAAAATGAATGAATAAATTTTTGTTTTGCGAACAAATTATAATGGTCGATATTAAAAAATCTGTTATATTTTCTATGTAAACATCGGCAAAAATGGCATAATAAGTGTCATCCTAATATATATGTAGTAGATTTAAAAAATTCATCTCAAATGTGTACGTAAGGATAAACATTTGTATATATGTATGTACATCTGTGTTCATACTTTCATTTAGTCATTCATTCATTTGTTTGTTTTTTTATATTTTTGCTGCTGTGTTGTTTTTTGTTTATTTGTTGTATGGTTAAATAAAAATCCTCAAAGGAGCAAAACATTTTAAAATTCACTCTTATATACACACACATATTCTTTAAAAACTGTTAGATACTTAGGACATTATTATGTTGCTCACCTATTTCCCTTCATCGTTCCTTTGGGTTTTTTGTTTATTTTAAAACAAACTACATGTACAATGACTGTAAATATAAAAGAAACTGAAATATTTCTGTTTAAAGTAATGCCCCTTTTAGAAACTAAAAAGCAACAAACAACAAAAATAAAATTAACAACTTTTTAAGACAATTGTAATTTCTACAATAAAATAACAGAAATAAACATAGAAAAATAAAAACCAAAACGTTTGTTAGTAGGGAGTTCTATATTTGTAAAGAACTCTAAAAATTAGAGTTTTGTTTTAAAGTGTCTTTCTATTTGGCGGATTTTTTTTTTTAATTTTTAAATTATTTCAGAGGATTTGTCAACAAAGGACTTAACAATTGTATAAAGTGTAATCCCTTAGCATATTTTGGGGCCCATGGTAATATTTTGTCCATATTAGACGACACAGAGTTTGGGAAATTAAAAAAAGTAGAAATGAAAAAGTTGACCCCTTTCAATAACTTAAACTCGAATACTCCTACATCAACACAATTTTCCACGACTATGCTAAAATTAAGTTTTGAATTTGGACTTTAAACACTAGGTTGGCCAGAGCCTCAAGGCCTCAAAGTGGGGTATCTCGATGATGCCAAATTGTTTTTCTCCATCCGATTTGAATGATTTTTATAAGTGTAGAATCTGCAAGAAGGCAGCTAGAACACAGCTTTGACTATATTTTATCCCTTACAGTTAATGAGATATTAACATTTCAAAATTGCAAGTTTTTTACCTACCTTCGCACAGTGGGTTCAGTGATAACCAAAGTGGCGAATAATTCATAGAAGCCGTAGTTTTAAAATATTATATTATTTTATTGATGAGTTATTACAAGCAGATAAAAACTCAGCAAGGGTATTCATTTAAAAAAAATAGCCAAATTACACTCTGATTTTTTTTACATTTTTACACAACAAACACTAGAAAATTTTTTTTATTTTTTTGTGGAATTTTGTTCAAGTGTTTGTTTTGTAAAAGTGTAAACAAATCAGAGTGTAATTTTCCTTAAAATACCCATTTTAGCAAAAAAAGTTAAATTTTTTTAACCCCTTAAGCGCATTATTGTTTTTTGGAAAAAAACCTTAGGCCACAATTTAAGCTGTACCTTTAGAATGAAAAACGATATATTAATGAATAAAATGAGCTATTAAAAAATTTAAATAATAAATTTATTATATGTATTTATTTTAGTATAAATTTAATTAAAAATCCAATTTTTGTTTTACACAAAATTTTATAAATGTATAAGTTTTTTCAAAAAAGTCACAAAAGAGAATATTATAAAATTTTCTCATGAATAATCAGAAATACATAAAAATACAGCTTTAAAAAAAATGTAAGAAACAATTTTTTTAACCTGGCGATTTTTGTTTTTCGGAAAAAAACATGATCCACAATTTTCGCTGTAACTTTGAAATCAAAATAAATTTAAAGAATAAGTTATTTAGTATAAATTAGTATCCAGTTTTTGTTTTCATTAAATTCTATTCATAAAAAAAATTTAAATTTAGACAATGTTTTAAAGCAAAATTTCCATACAAAATTTGATTTTAAAACGTTGTTTAAATTTAACAATTTTTAACAAATTTATAAATTTAAAAATTAACCTGATAAAATAAAAAATTTAAAACTTTTTGGGGAATCTTTGGTTTCTTATGTGTATTATTCTGCATTCACCACAAATATCCCAATTATCATAATCTTCATTATCATCATTATCTTCTTCATCATTATCATCATCCTATCTTCATCGTTGTTATCATTTACTGGTCTTGTTCAATAAATGACATCTAGAGTTTTTGAACTTTTTTTTAAATATACGCTTATAACCTAAACTTTTCTAAAATCCATAAAACTAATATCAACTTTTACTAACCTAATACTTGTGGCAAATTAAATGCGGAAATTATCCCAATTTTGGACATTTTTTTTTTGAAATTTTTAAAAATATTTACACATAATTTTTATAAAAAAATATCTTACTTTAATACCTGATGTAGGTACCATTATAAAAGATTTACTTTTACTAGACCTAATACTAAAAATAATCGTTTGAATTATCGAAAAGTAGTTTTCTCGCGAAATACCATTTTTGGGATTTTTGAGAAGGTTTTTTGGAAATTATGGGATTGTTAATAATAAATTTATTTTCCACTTTTCATTTTGATCAAAAACTTTTATTGCATTTAAAAAAATTTAATTTTCTAAAAAAATCATTTTTATTTCTATATTTTTGCAAAAAGTCTTCTATAAATTTTTCAATTTTTAAATATTTTATAAATTTTTTAAACGAAGACGCAATTTCCTACACCATAATACATATATAATTGGTCAATTCACAAGGTCTCTTATCATGTCATATTGTCATAATGTCCTAATATTTCACAATGGTTTTTATTGTTTTTAAAGCAAAAAATGTCCTAAAATAATACTACTCTGTATGCTATGTTTATTGTGTTATCGTAACCAACAAGCAGAGACATACGCCGAATTCCTAAGAGTTGGTTAAGCCGAGCTGCCGAGTCGTGGTATATTAGGACATTATGACAATATGACTGATAAGAGACCTTGTGAATTGACCAAATATGTATATTAGACATGCCCTTAAAAATAGATTTGCTTTGGATGGGTCTTATTTTGTTCGTTAGTAGGTAGAACTAACTACGGCACGTGTTCTAGTTATCCGATTGCAAATAAATTTTGCAGTAGTTAGTTTTAGCTGCTAATGAACAAAATAAGACCCATCCAAAGCAAATCTAGTTTTTAAGGGTATGTCTAATGTATATCTTGTATTTTCCAGAAGAAAAATTAAAGAATCTGCCGTTTCGTAATATATGTACTTTTGTGCAGTGTATTGCCGTTTACTGCATTACCAAATATCGGTGAACACTACAAGATGAAGTTTACCAAATATATATGTGGTATTTTTTGATAAGTAAATAATACGATTTAAAATGTATTTCTATGTTTATTGGATAAAAGTATCAAAATACAGTTTTTACCAGTTTTCTCCCCTAAAAGGTTAGAATTTCCAAAAAATAACAAACACCTGTCTGAATTGGGCGATGATGATAAAGTTAAAATTTTTTCGATATTTCTTGAAACTCCTCCTGTAAGATATGTACTTCACATGCAAGTATATTTCACTTGATTGATTTAATTTTCCATGTATGTATATGTTTTCTCTAAAACAAATACATTTTCTTCTAGAAACTATTCTCTATAATATAAAACTCTCCTTTTGGAAGTATGTTTTTTTTTCTTTTTCTTTCAATGTTAAATTTTGTTTATGTAAATGTCAGTCTTAATGCCTACATGTATGCCTGTTAGTTTTTCTCTGTATGCTGTGGAGCAAGCATTTTTTTCTGTTTTAATTTCTTTTATAGTCTTTAAGACTCTGCTCTTCCGACAAATTACAATTTAAGTTTTGTTCAACTTTTCTTAGAACAAAAAAAAAAGCAGAATTAAAATATCTTATTTGTAAACACAAAAATTTTGTTTATTTCATTTTTGTGAATGTGTGTCGCAAAAACAAAAAAAAAACCCAAAACAACTAAATAAATAAAGAAAACAGTTGTATAAAAATTAAAAAATACAAGGAGAGAAAAAAAACTGAAATACAAATAAATAAACCCAACATATGCACATAAACACAAAGCATGCACGTACATGCATATTTACATACAAACTTTTCGATAGATGTACTCGTACGTATGAGCATTATTGTGAAATTCAACAATAGAATACAACTCATACGTTGTGGGGTCTATTATGTTGCAGATGATAATTGAGGTTTACACTCGAAGGAAATTGTAAGTGAAACAAAACAAACACATTGTAATGGGTCTTTCAATGGGGACTTTTGAGGTATGGCTGGTGATATTTGCCATATTGTTGAAACTGCATCTGAATTTATTCAGTTGGTTTATCAAAATGGGTTCGGGTAAAGTCTATTTAACGGTAAGGGCAATTTTTGATTAAAACGGTATATCAACAAACAAAATTGTCGAATTTGGGACGATACCAATCCACATGAGATCCAAGAGCGTCCAAGCAATCCCGACAATGTCATTGTTTGGTATGGATTTTGGGCTGGTATCAAAGTAGCGAAATTGAAATTTGTAAATAAAATTTTTATAACTAATTTTGGTATAGTGTAAAAGTAGATAAAATTCTACATTACTAACTGTAAAAATCAATCAACTAAGTTTTTTAGTTTCTTTTCAGTAAGCGGTCAAAATTATAAAATTATTGCTTTTTTTAAAAAAAGTGAAAAAAATAGAAAATTTTACAATTCAACCGATTACACTATGCAACAAATGAAGACTTTTGGAAAAACACAACATCATGACAGTATAGGTTCGACTCTACTACCAAAGGGTAGTAAAACCCTATATTCAGTTTTTCCATTTTGGTGACCGATTTTTTTTTATGGGCCCCCAAAGTTTCTGAAAATCAGTGGGGCCTCTAAAAAAGGTGTCATCAGTTTTTGGTTAACAGCTAATTCAGACTTTGTGATACGGCTTAACTTTATATGGCAATAATATAGCTAAGAGTCCGCCAAATATGTTTTGTTAAAATTTTTTTTTCCAAAAAATAGCTTTTTCGTGCGCTTTTGTTGAAAAAATATAGGAAGAAAAATTGTTTTTTTACTTTTTTTAGAATAACTTCCAAGGACTCCTAATTTTTCAATAACAATATTCTGCAAAGTTGTAGCTACGGTAAATCTGAATAACTCTTGTGAACATATCAATGCAATCCGAACGTATCTAGGGATTCTAAATAACTGTCAAAAATCACTTTGTAGCTTAAAAATTTTAGTTTTTTATTATTTTTTGACTCTAAAACAAAAATTGTTTGTTTAAAATGTATGTTCGAGTGTATACTTCTCTATTGTGCTGGAATGACGGTATGATCGGGGCGCATCACTTTATCCAATATTGATCACGCAAGACCGGCTAGATGCAAGATATGAAAAAACATTAAAAATTTTGAAAGTGGGCAAGGTTTGAGGAGCTTCTGAAGATTAAATATAAGCTTTTTATATAAGTTTTTGATATCGGTGAAAACCTTATGACTTGAAGATTGAAATTTTTGTGAAATGAATTAATTTTATGTTTTTTCGGACGTCATTTACCTTAAAAACTAACTATATTATAAAATGGTGATTTTCCATCAAGAAAAATAAAAACATTGAATTAATGTAAAATTTTAACAGTTACAGACATCATAATAAAATTTGGAAGTAATATAGATCTAAATGTTCTTAAGTCAATGGCATCACTAATGTTGCCATTCTTTGTTTTCAAACTTCGAAATTCCTAAAACGGGGAAAATGTGTTCCAAAAACTGTTTTTTTTTAGAAAATAGCCCACGTTGACGTTATTTACAGTATGGTAGTAAAAACGTTTTGTATGTATATAAACAATATACAGGGCTATACAAATATGGCGAGTTTTTGAGGATCGGTGCTTTGCGTTTTTAGAATTTTTTACTCAAACCTAAAATTGTGTTTCAAAATTGGCCAAGTTTGGATAGGGCTGGGGGGTACAATGTCCGCTTAAGTTAGTCAAATTTTACTTTATACATTTTTGCGTTAAGTTTTCTTTCCAGATCATAAAAAATGTATATAGCCACGAAGAAAGTTAAGAAAGTTTTTATAAAAGAAAAAATATGGGGACTTTTTTGGAAAAAACTTAAAAAACACACGCATACAAAGTTGAAATATATAAAAGGATGTTTCAACTTTGGATGCGTGTAACTTTTTATACGGACGAAATAATTTTTATCAGGTTTGTTTTATTTTCTTTAGAATTTTATCGCAAATATACTACATATGTATATAAAAAACAAATTTCGACCTTTCGTAGGCCCATCATATATAAAATACAAAAAAAAGATCGAGCAAAATTTAAAAAAAAATTAAAATTAAAAATTAAATATCTCTTGAACTAAAAGAGATAAAGCTTATTTTTGTAAAGCTTATTTTTGTAAACCTTCTGAAGGACTATCTATATTTTAAATTTCAGCTCATTCGGATCATAAATGGCTTTTTGGCGATTTTTTTTTAAATCTCTGACATTGAGGGTCCACTCACTGATCCCTATTCCGAACACCTCAGCCGAGTAAATAATACTGCACAGCATAGAAGTGTGGACATGATCATACTATTTTAACAAAAAATCTTTGTTTTAGCGTCAAAAAATAGTAAAAACGAAAATTGTTAAGGTACAAAGTGATCTTTATGTGCTATTTAGAGTGACTAGATACGTTCAAAATGCATTGATATGTTCTCAAGAGTTGTTCAACTTTACCGTAGCTATAACTTTCCTAAATATTGTTGGTGAAAAATTAGGAGACCCCGGAAGTTATTCTAAAAAAAGTAAAAAACAAAAATTTTCTTCCTATATTTTTTCAACAAAAGTGCACGAAAAAGCTATTTTTTGTAAAAAAAAAATTAACAAAATTTATTTGGCGGACTCTTAGCTATATTATTGCCATATAAAGTTAAGCCGTATCACAAAGTCTGAATTAGCTGTTAACCAAAAACTGATGACACCTTTTTTAGAGGCCCCACTGATTTTCAGAAACTTTGGGGGCCCATAAAAAAAAATCGGTCACCAAAATGGACAAACTGAGTATAGGGTTTTACTACCCTTTGGTAGTAGACTCGAACCCATATAGTCATGATCGTGTGTTTTTTTCACTGTTGCACTGTGTTATTTTTAGTATTAAATCTATTAAAAGTAAATATTTTATAATGGATCCTTCGACAATAGATATTAAAGTATTGAGTAATGATAACTTGGCTGAAACTTTGTATCAGATGTGTGATGTCTTATAAATGACAGTAATCGCTTTTCCAAACTCTCTTTTTATTACAATTCTGAAAATTCTTTAAAAACATATCTGAAAAGCTTGACTCTTCAAACCACAGCTGCGGATTACGTGCCAAATTAATATTTTTGTTAAATTTTACATATTCATATTTAAAGGCCACACAACCTGGAGCTGTCGAGACGTAAAAATTTTGATATGATATCTGCCGAAAATCAGATTTTGGCTATCTTTTAACCTGATAAAGTCGAATTTTCTAGATATTTGTGCACAATTTTATCTCTAGCTTCATTTTCCATTGTGTCTACACTTTCTAAAACTAAACATAATGACTTGCAATTCATTGTAGAATAATGGTAGATTTGTTGTTAAAAACGTATGTAAATCTTTTTCCATTTTGATAACAGGTTGCGTTGCTATGATTACTATAGGGCGTACGGATTTTAAGTGGCCGCTTTTTTAAAATTTTAATAATTTCCCAATAGTAAAAGTTGGAATTAGATTTATGGATTTTAGAAAAGTATAGGATATAATCTTATATTTAAAAACAAATTCAGACAATGCCCGTCCCTTTTTTAATTTACATGTTTGTGTAAAAACTCTTGTTGTCATTTATTGAACAAGACTAGAATATTTTAATATATTTTTTATTAAAAAGGTAAAACAAAACCAAAGATTCCCCAAAAAGTTTTAAATTTTTTATTTTTTCAGATTAATTTTTAAATTTACTAAATTTAGTGAAAGCAAAAATCGGATACAAATTTATACTAATTAACTTATTCTTTAAATTTATTTTGATTTCAAAGTTACAGCGAATATTGTTGATCATGTTTTATCTGAAAAACAAAAAACGCCAGGTTTTCTAGCTGTGTTTTAATGTATTTACGATTATTCATTACAAAAATTTATAATATTCTCTTTTGTGACTTTTTAGAAAAAATTTGTACATTTATAAAATTTTGTGTAAAACAAAAATTGGAATTTAAATTAAATTTATACTAATATAAATACATATAATAAATTTATAATTTGAATTTTGTAAAAGCGCATTAATTATTCTTTAATTTCCAATTTTATTCATGAATTTATCGCTTTTCATTCCAAAGTTACAGCATAAATTGTGAACTAAGGTCTTTTTTCCAAAAAACAATAATGCGCTTAACGGGTTGCAAATATTTTTTTTTACGTTTTGTTTTTTAAAATGCTGTGATTTTATGTGCTTATAATAGCTCATCAATAAAAACATCAGATATAATATCTTAAAACTACGGCTTTTATGAATTAATAGCCACTTTGGGTATCATTGAACCCACTGTGCGTAGGTACATATTTCTTATTTTGGCCTGAATTGGGTGATACGTGCACCAACGACAAGTGGATTCAGCCAGGCCTTGGTCATTCTACACGACAGAGGGAGTGCTCATCTCACGTGGAGGTGATCGTGAGGTGACTGGCCGCCGGGATCGTGAAAGACCGATTAGTAACTTGTCTCAAAATTTAATTTTTAGTTTTTTTTTTTAGTTAAGCTTCGAACTAAATATAAAATTCTTAGTTGAATATTAAAACTTCCAATTTTACTTTTAATTTATTTTTATTCACTGAGTGTATTTATTTCTATTTTTCGCCCTAAGACAAGGAAACTACAATTTGAAAAAAGCAGCAAACAAACAAAAAAAAACAAAAATGTTTGCATTCATGCTCATATTTCAAACTTGAGTACGTACAATGCTGTACATTTAAATACATATTATACCAAATAGTATTAAACAAAAATGCAACAGCACCACTACACATTGAGTTATCAAAGCCTAAAGTTTTTCTAATTTCCAAAAAAAAGGAATTTTCAAGACAAATGAAAATACATACATATGTATGTATGTATGTTTACACACACTAACCAACTAATAACAACGCAAAACAAAAGGACATACATAAATTTCAAAGAAAAAAAATATTCGTATCACACAGCCAGACGACACACAGCATGCTGGAAGCTGAGCTCAAACAGAGACATGCATACATTTTTGCTTTAATAGAGATGCTGGAAATTATGCACGAATAAATGCATACAAACGAGACTCTGGAGTAAATTTTTAACAAAACCTAATACAGATACAACATACATAGACACACACACACGAATGCACATAAATATCTTTACTCATATATGGCCAAATATCTTTGTATATATTGGTTAGGATGGTTGCAGTTTTAAGGATCAATGTAGTACAAAAACTCAATTTGAAAAATTATAAACACCGTTACTCTTAAAGGCTGTGGGTATAACAGCAATCGTAAATCTGCTGAAAGTAGATACGACCGATGACCTTTGTTCAGATGCATTGATGGTTATAATGATATGTACGATTACATATCCGAACTCGAAATTTACCAGCTATCATGGAACAAAAACTTTTTACAAAAACATCTACCAGTTATTTTAGGTCATCCTAATATTTGTTTAAAATATAGAAAATATTCAAACAACAACAATTTAATATTTCCATTAAAAGGATATGTTATTGATTTTAAAGAATAAAAATCATTAGTAAATATATTTAAAACTCAGCGTTTTTCATATCTGTCACTTCTAAACCGATAGCTCGATATTCAAAAAATTTCTAAGGACTATTGAGGACTTTAAAAACTAAGGTGGAACGGAGCCTCAGGACCCCAAAGTGGGGTATCTCGGGTATATGAAAAATTAACAATGATAACAAATGTTTGTTCTATATCCTATTTGAAAGATTTGTATATAAGTAGAATCTACAAAACTATATAACTATATTTTATCTCTTACAGTTTACGAGATATTCACATTTAAAAATTATAATTTCAGGTTTTTTACCTACCTACCTAGTATGTATTTTTTCTAATAGCGAAATCAAATCTCTAATG
This sequence comes from Calliphora vicina, assembly GCF_958450345.1. Lineage (NCBI taxonomy): Eukaryota > Metazoa > Arthropoda > Insecta > Diptera > Calliphoridae > Calliphora > Calliphora vicina. The sequence goes on along the minus strand of NC_088783.1, from coordinate 14,437,996 downwards.
ATTTTGTTCACATATACACTGAATCAGTTAAGTCTCCGTACAGACATTCTCATAATATAAACTAGCAATTTATGGTCGCTTTTCAATACATATTTAAACCTTTTTTTAATTCATTTTATAATAAATCTTATAAGCTAGAAATGAACATAAAAAAACTACAAACATTTGCATTAAAAACATAAAAATTTACATAAATTCAATAATTTTACGAAAAGCATCACCAAAAAAGTCTCCGTACAGTTAACCGTTTTAAGGCAAGGAATCCCAATATTAATCTTAATTGAATTTAATATGTGGTAGGTCCTCTTTTCTGAGCAATTGCAGCATGAAATGGACCAGCTTTGTTGTTGTCAGGGAATCTATTTTATACCACTCTTCCATTATAACGGCTTTTAGCTGATCTTTACTCGTTATATTATGATACCGAATCTTTCTTTCCAAGTGATGCCATAGATGCTCATCGGGCTGAGATCAGGTGACTGAGCTGAGCGATTTAAGTGCTTAGGAACATTATAAATAAGACATTCCTTTACTAATCTAGAGTTGTGTTTGGGGTCGTTGTCTTGTTGGAAGCAATACAAACATCCCAAGCCTAATTTTTCAGAACTTTTTTTTGTTTTAACATATTAAGGTATGTATATTTATCCATCGTGTTTTCAACAAAAATAAGATTTCTCACCCCAGATGAAGCCATGCAACCCCTAATAATGACGTTACCTCCTCCATGTTTTACGGTTAGCGTCAAATGCTTCGGATTAATTTCAGTATTTGGCTTGCTCCATAACATTTCTCTTCCATCAGAACCAAAAACATTCAATTTACCTTCATCGCTAAAATAACTCGATCCCAAAATAAAAAATCTTAATCAATATGCTCGATAGCGTAATCCAATATCTTTTTCATGTTCACTTTTCGAACAAGGGGCTTCTTACGGCTTACTCGACCATTGTATCCATTTAGTTTAAGAGCGTTTTTTACAGTTTGGGGGTTTACCGTTAATTCATCACTAGTTTTCAAGTTTCCCGCAATTACACATGCATCAATTTATGGATTACCTTCTACAAATCGTACAATTTTTCTCTCTAAGTGAAGGTCTATTTCTCTTGGATGGTCAGTTCTTTGTTTATTTGCCATTGTTCCGGTTTTTTTGAACTGTTGAATAACGTACTAAACGGAAGAGTGTGGTCTTTTTACAATATCCTTGATTTCGGTTAGATTTTTTCCTTCATTTTGCAAGTTAATAATAATTTTCTTTCTATCCATTAAAATTTTCTTATTTTTGCACAGCCATTAAAATGAAGCAATTGCTCAGAAAGGAGGACCTACCACATATTAAATGCAATTAAGTTTAATATTGGGATTCCTTGCCTTAAAATAGTTAACTGTACGGAGACTTTTTTGATGATACTTTTCGTACAATTATTGAATTTATGTAAATTTTTATGAAAATGTATTGTTTTTATGTTGATTTCTAGTTTATAAGTTTTTTTATAAAATTAAAAAAAGGTTTAAATATGTATTGAAAAGTGACCATAAATTGCTAGTTTATATTATGAGTATGTCTGTACGGAGACTTAATTGATTCAGTGTATATATTTTTGAATTGCGAAATCTATTCGTATTAGGGACAAAGAATTATTTCAAAATCGATACTGAGCCAAAAGTTGTGTGCATTTAAATTCAAAAAGTTTTAAAAAGTAGTTTTTTCGCGATCTTTTTTTTCCAAAAAATGTAATCTAATGATTAGTTAAATGAAAAATAAATAATGTTTTTTTATTTTTCTGAAAGGTAATGTTTCAGGAAATACTACAGAACAATATTAATTTCAAAATTTGTATTACTGCGAGGATTATGTAAATTGCAAATTTATACCAAATTTTCTCTAATCGCATAGCTGTTTCTAAATAACTGAAACGTCTTTTGTATGATCCAATAAGCTCCTAAGTATTCTGTAAAGGGAGCCTCGGTTTCGTCAACAAATTTAATTTTTGCAAAAAGTTTTATGGGAATTATGGGATTTACAAAAACAGTTCACTAATTTCTTTTTCACTTTTGGAAATAATTCGGTATCTTGTGAAGTTACGAAATTTCGCATGGTTTGAGCTGAGGTGTTTCCGAGTTGATTTACGTTTGTTCAGCTTCCTAGCGATAATGGGGGCCAGTGGGTAGCCCCCCAAAGTTGGTCACCTCTGGTCTCAATTTATTTAAAAAAATCGCCAAAAATCCATTTATGATCCGAATGAGCTGAAATATAAATAGTCCTTGAGAAGGTCTACAAAAAATATGCTTACAAGTAGGTAATCTCTATTAGTTGAAGAGATATTCAGGTTTATTGATTTATTTTAATTTTGCTCGATCTTTTTATGGTTTTTTACATATGGCGGGCCTACGGAGGGTCGAAATTTATTTTTAAAATATCAGCTATATTGACTATAAAATTCTAAATAAAATAAAAAAAAACTTGCTAACAGTTATCTGTTCCATATAAAAAGTTATACGCACCCAAACTTGGAACTTGTAAAAAGGGCCGTATTTTTTACGTTTTTTTCCAAAAAAGCCCATATATTTTTTCTTTTGTAGAAAAAAATTTTCTTCGGGACTATATAGAAGACAGTTAATCGGACATATCACCCCGCAGACCTCTCCAAACTTGGTCTATTTTAAAAAAAATTTTCGATTTGAGTAGAAAATTCTAAAAAGGCAAAGCACGGATCCACGATAAAGCTCCATATTTGTATAACCCCATATATTTCTTAAATACATATTAAGTGTTTTTACTATCACACGTTAAATAACGTCACAGTATGCACTTTTTTGAAAAAACTCAGTTTTTGGAACACATTTTCCCCGTTTTAGGAATTTCGTTATTTGAAAATAAAAAATGTCAAAAATTCTAATGCTATTGATTTAAGGACATTTTAGTCTATATTGATTCCAAATTTTGTTATGATATCTTTAACTGTTAAAATTTTACATTAAGTCAAATTTTATATTTTTATTTGTAAAAATCACCATATTATATTTTTTTAGTTTTTAAGGTAAATGACGTCCCAAAATTTTATAAAATTATTAAATTTTTCTAAAATATCAATCCTGAGGTCATAGTGTTTTCAACAGTAACAGTATCCTAGTTAACCGTAATTAAATACTTCTGTTATAATTATCTGGTTATTGTTAATCATAAAATAATCATATGTAATCATATTATTCTTCAACGATCATAGTATTATAACTAACCATAATAAAAAACTAATGTAACACACATTAGTAATCACCCTGTTATCAAATATTTAAGAAAAATAACCAAAAAAAATTACTGTCATAAAATCGAATATTTAAATATTGTATAAATTCCTGATGCATACACAAATACATGTAAATACCCAATAAACATTTTTTCGGTCATAATGGGGGTAATGTTTTCAGATTTGTCGGATAGAATTTTGTACGAGTTCTGAGGTAAATTCCTAGGGAAATTCTGAAGGAATTTTAGACATGTCTGTTACCACAATCATATACATAATTACAGTGACCATAATATTGTTAAAAAACTTGTAAAAATGTTGAAATGTTACAGTATTCATATAATAAAATAAACAAAACAAAACAAAATGTACGGATAATGTGCAGACTTATCACATAATTTTCTTATTCCGACAGATATTGTCAAGCGTCAGAAGGAAATTTAGACAAGTCGGTTCATTTTCTGATAAAGTTTCCGAATTACGTCGGCAAATAATGTTTACTGGTTATGTACACACCTACGTACTTGCATCCATAAATGAGTTTTTGACAATAATCATATTTGTATAGGAATATGTGACGGTACCAGTATATGTCCCACAATATGTTGAAATTTGTATTTGTTGTAGTCTTAGCAGTCTTTGTCTTCTTAGTGGCAGTACAAACATAGTAGTTGCAGTTGAATTTCTGTTTATTTTTAGTATATTGTCTTTATAAATGCACTCATGTACATATGTATAAATTTTATTAGTTTATCTTTATGTTTAAATGTATTATATTTTGCGAATGCATGTGTGTATTTTTTAGTCTTAACAACAATTTACAATTCCAAAAAATTTGTCAAAACAAATTATCACTTAAATTTTTCAACTACTTCTGCTGCAACAATAATAATAATAATAATATTGTACAAAATTTAGAGCATAATCCAGTTGCCATTTTGTTATAACAGCAGCAGAGTGCGGGTAATATGTAGTTAGTTGTATGAAGAAATCGTAAATAAGGGGACCACTTATTTTCGAAAGTTTGAAATTCACTCAAGGTGAGACAATTCTTGAATTTATGGAAGAGTTATGGTAGAGAGCAAAGTGTACAAAAATGGATGCATAAAT